>NC_056732.1:672500-935000 GCF_019279795.1 Protopterus annectens
CAGCTGAGAAGTAAACTAGAGAACCAAACTCTGTGAAACAACAATGCGTACTGCTGAGCGACTGAGTTGTGTTGAAAATTCAAACAGACATATTCCAGACAATGTAGAATTAGCAGTCAAAAAACAGTGCTTGTTTAGACAACAGCAAATAGTATTCAACATACATTAGACAGAAACTTTGAATCAGAACATGTAAACTAATGGTACAATAGTGACTTCTTTCCAAAGGTAGGAGCTGTTCTGGGATGCACCAGCAACAATTTCTTGTTAGAAGGCAAACTTTTGGGAAATTGATAATTATTTATTTATTTTATTTATTTAGGTTTGATGTTTGCGAAAGTCCACTGGGCTGAGAAGAGCCCATTTTCAGTGGAGACCCGGGAAGAAAAGCTCCAACATATTAGAGTTAACAATTTACAATAATAATAATACATAACAAATTGCATGTTATAATTAAATGTACTATTTACCAGTCTGTTGGTATTAGGTAAAATTGAAATCAATGGGTATCACAAAAATATGTAACAGAATCAGAATGCAAAGAACAGCCACCCCAAAAATACCTGTGGATAAACTGATATATTGAAACAGGTGTACTGTTGACAAGACATACACTACAGTGATTCTTCATTTTGCATGAATCAAGTTCAGTCAGTTTTCTCTTGGCTAGTAGCATTAACATACTTAAGATCAATAGCAGTTTATAATAACAATTACATAATTTTTCCTAAATTTAAAATGTGTAAAAGAGCTGATTTGAGCTTTTATAAACATTGGGACTAGTACAGTGCAGTATAATATGTTTCGGTCAGTTAGAACAGTGATCATGATCCATAAATGAGGACAGACATCACAGTAGTTTGTGCCCTACTTCTCCTGGATCCCCAAGTTAGGAATTTCATGGCTGTGATTACCCAGTGTCATGTTAACTAAATGACCGTCTAAGCTGTATAAAAATAAAATAATATGTTGTTGCTAGTAAATATTACGGTAATGGGAGTTAATAGTGTTTTAACTGAATGAATTCTATTGGCTACTGCATAGATAATTTACAATTCCTGTAGAGGAAGCTTGTCTAAATTGAAACAAACGTCAGCTTGTTCTAGAAAGACCTGTGTCAAGGCTGTTCCTGTCTCACCTAGTTGTAAACAACATAAATGAAACAGAAGAAATCACCATCAGAAAATATGCAGATGTTATTAAGGATGTGGGTTCAGTTATGGAATTTCTAGAGATACTGTGGGAGGAACTGAAGTGGTTCGGCCTTATACCATATTCATTTAACTCTGGAGTTATGCACTGTGGAATAAAAACAAAAAAGTCACTTATTTTTTCTATTACATCACTCTGCGTGCCTTTTTTTGTTTTTGTTTTTTTTTGGTGGATCTGCATGGCATTTATGCTTTTTTTCCAGGTAACATTTAGGAATGTTGGAAAAATAGATATTTATCATAGAGAATATCATTTGTTTGGGATCATATTCTTCTTCACATCAAAGTTCTTCTCTTACACTATTCACACTTAATCTGGATGAAAGGATGGATAACCACGAATTCACCCCGGTTTATCAATTCTGTCCATCATGGATAGGAGCAACATAAATGTTTTGCTCACCCTCTGGGTTACTTGTACTTAAAATATAACACCTAAAACTTCATGGGAATATACAGCTAGGCTTGGCTTCTAAGAATCCTCACATATCAATATCCTAGTAAGTACCTATACACCTAAAATGGAAGCATGCGGACTACAAAGATTTCAACACATTTTAAAATGAAAATCAAAGGTATGGAATTTGTCTTATAAAAAATGATAAAAAAATGTAAACATGTTGTTAGTCATGTGTGGAAGAGCAAGTAAATATTTAATTCTACATTATAATCAAACTGTAAGAAATATCTTCAGTTAAAGACAGGGATAAAGATTAAACAGAGCTAAGAAAATTTACATAACTGGCGAGGCGAGGCATGTAAAAGCAAAGAAGAAAGACAGTTTCATAAAGGTATGTTGAGAAATAAAATTATTTTCTGCTTTCTATAAGAAAGCTATGAAATACAGAGTTTTTTTAATAATCAGAATCAGCAGCAATGTTGGCATCAGTCCCTTTATCCCATTTTGTACATGGGGTCAGGGTATCACATCAACAGTGACCATCATGCAGAACCAATACTCACACTGCTGGGTGGCTAGCCTTACCATAATTGTTCTTCCATACCAAAGAAGGCTTTGTATAAACATGTGGGTGAGGTGATACGTAAGGAGAAAGGGAAAGGTATTATGGGCACTAACTGGCAGTTACCGTGCAGTTTGATTATTGCATGGTTCTGCCACTGTAGAGCAGCTTTAGCAGATTATATGGCTCGCTCATCTATCTATTCCTTAATGTACTCATGGCTGAGTCTACTTTTCTTATGACATTTTATTAACTCTGCCTTGTTGCATCCAGTTACGTACCCTGTTATCATGTAGTCAATGTACTTGTAGGTTACAGGTGTAGCACAATGTCTCTAGTGTCAGCTCTCCAGAGGAAAAGCGATAACTGCAGTTGCATTTATAATACACTGAGCTTTTTTATCTGACCACAATAAAACAACAACTATATAACACACTTTCAAGTGAATTTTCATGTTACAGAGATATGCAACTGAAATGGGGCTAAAACAGAATGTCAGAAGTCGTCCCTGATCATATTAATGGGTTCAAGTAAAGCACATTTTGAACTCTTTGAGAACTTATTGAACCATTTGTTTATTTATTTATTTATTTACTTAACATTTGTTTATTGGGAAAGTCCGAATTGGAATGAGCCAATTTTCAGTGGAGGGCCGGAGAGAAACACTGCAGACGCATGCCTTTGTAATTTTGCCATTTTATTTTACCTATTTGTTGACCTGGTAAGCCCAGTGGACATATACCATTGTAGGGGCAACCTAGGAGCTCTGTCTGTTTAGGAAGTTGCTCGGATTCACACAGTAGACAAATGAAGATAGAAGGAATTGAAACCTGAACCACGGATGCAGAAGCAACTCATTAATTTCCCAGAGCTTTAGCCTTCTGAATCTGCACTAATTATCATCTTGTTATATTTTTGAATAAAACACCCAAATACTAGCAGCAGTGAAACAACTATGTACAGTGAGATAGCAGTAAACTTTCCAGATGTTCAGAACAGCATACCAAAGACAGCAATGATATGGATGAACTCAGAATCAGTTTAAACTAGATCAGTGGCAGACTTTTTTTTTGAGTTACATGCTAAAAATTGTGACCTCTACTCTAGAAGATGCTCAAATGCCAGCAGACAAGTTATGTGAGAGTACTTGTCATACTTAGATGTGCAAACTTGTTTTATTTATTTACTTGCTTACTTATTATTTGATGATCAAGTAGATCAGCAAATCTGTTGATCCATTTCAGCTATGAAGAGAGCTCAGTGAGCAGGGTTAAACAATATGCAACATTAAAAAAGATACAGCAAAAAAAAATGGGGCTTTGTGCATCAGTACAAGTGTTTTATTTTCACAAAATGTAATTAAATGTAAAACATATGTCAGAAAACATGACTACATATACATTTCATGAAGATATAAATATTTAAAGCATATCTACACACACCCACACAGACACAGACAGACACTTAAATATAAAGGGCAGGCCTCAGCAACCATAGGACCGAGTTTGGACCATTTTAGTGGTGAGGCCCATCAGCTGGGCATCAGCATCATATATATATATATATATATATATAGATATATAGATATATATATATATATATATATATATATATATATATATATATATATTTATCCACACACACACAGACATATGTGTGTGTGTGTGTGTGTGTGTGTGTGTGTGTGTGTGTGTGTGTGTGTGTATATATATATATATATATATATGTGTGTGTGTGTATATATGTATATATATATATATATATATATATATATATATCTATATATATATATCTATATATATATCTATATATCTATATATATATATATATATATGGGTCTCACTTTACTGAAATTTCACTTACCCAAAATTTAGAAGATCGAGATGACAAGACCGACATTCCATAACACCTACTGGAAGTCAGATCACCGAAACACCAGATACGCATATCATGTGACACTTGGAGCTTCCGAATTGAGATCATGGCATAGCGAGGATCGGGAAATTTACCCTTTTCCTCAATGCAGTGCAATTTTAGAGTTGGTATATATCATTTGCAGGGGGTGTGCAGGCCGCAGGGGCTTGTCCCTCTGCAAAAATGTAAAAAAGGGTAGATTTTTGTTTTGTTTGGCTGCAGTTGGTGTTTCATTGATATGACTTTCAGTAAAGTAAACATTCAGTGTTGTGGAACTTCAGTGTCGATCTACTGAATTTTGGGTGAGTGAAATTTCGATAAAGTCAAGCAGACCCATATATATATATATATATATATATATATATATATATATATATATTTATTAGCTTACATTTTGTTATTTTGTCATAAGACATGTTAGAACAGAAGTAAACTAATGGACTATTGGATTACCCCAGGTCCAACATCTCCTGTAGTTCCACTCTTAGGATTTACTTAGAGGCTAGTTTGATGGGCTACTGAAGTCCTGTGTCTAAATGATGCTTCATCAGGTTGGTATCCCCTGGCTTACCACTAAACATAATCTCAAACTCCTTTAATACTGCTTAAATCTTCTTTAATGGGGTAGAAGATAACTGTACACTTCCCCTTTTCTACTTTCTCCCAATATACTTCTTTTTAAATTTTTTTTTTCTCTTTCCTGTCTCCCTCCTTTCCCCTTCTTCTCCTCATTTGAGTTATGCTTTACTCCCCCTCACATCCCATGCCCAACAACTGTGCATACTGAAAATACTTTTATTTTCTTTTTATATTATTTTCATGATAAAACATCATACTGTATGATATTATAACAGTGTACAAGTTCTCTTCTTAGCTATTTACTGAGTGTATTCTTGCATCATGTCTAGTTCTATATGTGCTCATTGATGTCCTGACTTATTCCTCTCTGTATGCTTATTCTCACTTTAGCACTGTTGCAGTGATATTGATTTAAGTTTATCGCTTCTTTGGATGTGTTTCTGGTGTGCTGAGCCTGAAAATGGGCTAGTTCAATCAGTTCTCTACCTTGGTTAACAAACGTTAAGTAAATAAATAACATAAACAACTATCTCTATAAGTTAAGTACTCTGCAAACTCCAGTGTTTTGGGGAGGCACTGCAGAAAACACCAAGCAAATTATGTTACTACAAAGTGGGCTCATTTTGAAACATGAAGTCTGGTAAATCCTCTGAATCGTCACTGTCCTTAGCTTTTGCTTCCTCTGTCCACTGTTCCAAGATGTGAGAAAGCACCTGACAAACTTTACCGTAATGTCCCTCAGGCAAAACTCTGGGTCATGTAATGTATAATGACCCTGCCATAGCATAGTATGGGGCTCTGTTTCGTCAAATAGGTCCAATTCGCCTAAGGCCGGCCCTGTGTATCTATACGTATATCTATATCTATATAGATCTATAGCTATATATAGCTATACATACACACACACACGTATGTGTGTGTGTGGATAATTTGATCGAAACTCCCAAATGTCGTAACCTATTTTGTCAAGACACTTTCATCGATAAAGATGGTTGACAGATATGTGATACTGACAATCCCTGGGCTTAGGGAATATGATCTTTCCCCTGGGATTGTGAGATCTTGTAATTAATATATATAATTATCAGGGGGAGTGGGGGTGCAGGGGGCTTGCCCCACTGCAAAAATGCTGTTTTTTTACTTTTTTTTGTTGTTCTGTTTGCATGAAGCGTGTGTATTCCTTGCAAGAGTGTATGGCCATGTTGACATTACTGACTTCAATTTTTGCATATTTTGATGTTAGTAACTAGTCCTATGTATATAGATACTGTACGAGCACATCCACTCGTGCATGAATCGTGCCATCCCAAATAGAACCAAGATGCTCTCCTCCAAAAAAAAAGGAAGCCAATCTGGTGGTCCCCTGCCATAAATAAACTTTACAACAAAAGGAAGAAACTGTTGCAGAAAAGAGGAATATCCCAGGATGCAAAGAACTTCCTTACCAGCCACAGTAAGAAGCTGAGATACCTCATAAAATCCTCCAAAGCTAGTTACAAAAATAAAAATTGCCAAAGATTCCAAAGACAACCACAATGCATTCTATAGCTATGTCAAGAATCTAAATTGCAATGCTCAGATCTGCTCTGAGCTACAACAGAATGGCATTAAATATACTGATCCCAAGGATATTGCCAATATCCTGGCAAATTGATTCAATGCCAACTTCATCCCCCTCTCACCCCCTAAAGGGCCCATCTCAATACCGAAAGATTGCCAAATTCCGGTAATAACGGCCACACAGGTAAAAAATGCACTCTCCAAATCTAAGAATACAGCATCCATGGGACCAGACGACATCTCAGGCTGTGTACTACATGAACTACAAAATGAACTGGCACCTCACCTAAGTGTCATGTTTAATCATAGCCTCACCTCAGGTTTCGTGCCCACTGAGTGGTGCACAGCTGCAGTTATCCCACTCCACAAGGGGGGATCCACCTTGGATCCTGGGAACTACCGCCCATCAGTCTGAAGAGCCTGATCTGCAAGGCCATGGAACGTAATATCATGGAACTTATAAACAAAGACATTGGCAATCTTCAAACACTGGACCCCACCCAGTTTGGGTTCGTGAAGGGCTGATCTTGTCTCCTGAACCTGACTGACTTCTTTGAATCAGTCTCCAGAGCTGTGGACGAGGGTAAGGTGGTCCACACAGCCTATCAGGACCTCACCAAGGCCTTCGACACCATCCCCCACTCTGGAATCATAGATAGACTTACCAAGCTGGGCATTAATCCCTACATCACTCGATGGGTTGCCAACTGGCTTACTGACAGAACCCACACTGTAAAAGAAGCCGACGCCAAATCCAGCTCCAGACAAGTAACATGTGGAGTACCTCAGGGTTCAGTTCTGGGGCCACTCTTGTTTTTATTTATTTATTTATTTATTTACATTTGTTGACCGGGAGTGTCCGACTGGACGTAGGTCCATTTTCAGCGGAGGTCCGGGGAGAAAAGCTCCACAGTTAAAATATACAGACAGTAGTTATATTGGATTTACATAGTGATTAACAATTTGATTACCATAGCAATTAATTACAAACATAGTTACAGATGAAGAACATAGTACATCAGTAGACAACTAGAATCTTTATCTGCGAAGTACATAACAGACATTAACAATTGTTACAATAAGATGTTCCTGCTGTATAATAAGTAGTAGGCTTATGAGTATCCGAGCTTGCTATAATCAAGGTAGTTAGTGGGGTGGAAAGAAAGGTATTTATGGGGTGGGAGTTGCAAGGGCATAACCAGCATGTTTTTAGGTGTGCTTTTAGTAAAAGTTTGAAGTGGGTGCATGTTTGGCATCTACTTCTCTGAAGTACAGGCCAACACTAAGGGACTCTGGCTAACAAAGTTTGCAGATGATTGCAAACTGGGAGCCATTATTGAATCCCCAAATGATGTGGATATTCTACAAAAGAGCCTTACAAAAACAGATGCTTGGTGCCAGAGCCATGGGCTCAAGCTCAATGCCAAGAAATGTATAGTTATCCCCCTTTGGGAAAAAAACATGTACACGTGAATTACCACATAGGTGGCAGTACACTAAACACCGAAAGTGTGATAAGAGACTTTGGGACACAGGTGGACAGTGATCTCACCTTCGATAACCACATCGCCACAACAGTCAGGAAATCCTTCTATGTGGCACACCTCATCACTAAGGGCTTTTTATCCTGAAAAAAGGAGGTCATTGTCCCATTGTACTCATCTCTCATTAGACCCATTATAGAATACAATGCCCCATTTGGTATGTACCTCACAAGACATCTGCAACAAATGGAAAGACCACAGAAATACCTCACTAAAAGAATCACAGCCCTAAAGCAGATGCCCTATGCTGACCATCTAAAAAAACTCCAGCTATACTCTGTCACATATCTTCTACTCAGAGGCAATCTTTGCTTAACATACAAGGCTATGTCAAACCCAGAGCTGTTGGACATGCTACACTTAAAGAAATCCCAATCCCTCAGAGCCACATGCTCCAGGGATCTAAACCTTGTCATCACAATGAACAACACATGCTGGAGGGATAGGTTGCTGACCCAGAGACTCCCCAGACTCTAGAATAGACTGCCCATACATGTCAAGCAGAGCGCCTCTTTGGCCCTCTTCAAAAGGAACCTTGACGATTGGATGGGAGATATGAAAGTCACCCTGGGGATCCCGTCAGTCACCCTGCTAGACAGGGGTCCAGGGAAGTAAATATTGTGGGAAGAAATAGCCAGGGAATTGTTATGGCTAGGCTTGTATAGGGCCTATAGCCTAGTACCAACCTATGAACCTATATAAAAACACACACACACACACACACATATATATATATATATATATATATATATAAACACACACACACACACACACACACACACACACACACACACACACACACACATATATATAGAGAGAGAGTCCACAAAGTAGCAGCAGGCAAATAACTCAAAAGTAGAAATAAAAATAAAGCACTGTGTCAGTAAGATTTAATTCAATCCAACTCCAGTAGTAAGCACTTTCGTCTTTTGTGTTAGAGACTTCTTCAGACTATGGCTTTTTCACCAATTAACATTTAAAAACACAGTATCATAAACCATTTGTAATATAAAACTATACCTAATACACATTATTTAAAACTAATTATATCAATGTTTCAGCCCCTTCCTTTTTAAATACATTATAAATTCCTCCCTATTAAGGATGTTAATTGGTGAATGAGCTATTCAAGTATTTAAAATGTATGCTTTTATTGCAAAGCTTTAGTCTGAAGAAGTCTCTAACACAAGAGACGAAAGTGCTTACTACTGGCTTTGGATTGAATTAAATCTTCTTACTGACACAGCGTTTTATACACATATACATATATATATATATATATATATATATATGTATATACATAGACACACACATACACATACACACATACACACACAGATATATACATATGTATGTATAATACACTAGATGTACATAAACTTTAAACTGGAAAAGGCCCATTTAAAATCAATTACTCACTTACTCACACCAAAAACTGCATCAAATATCCAGAAAATAATATTTATTGATAGCAAATTGGTTTTGCTACTATCCAGAGCTTCATCAGTAATAATTAAGATAGGAAAACCACTCAGTTACACATATATCAAAAGAAACATGTGACTGAAGACCTCAGTAATCGCTCAAATAAAACATCTAAATATCATCATCAGAGTCACGAATAAGAACAAATTATATGACTACAAAGTATAAATTAAAATTCATAAATTATTATTTAAACCAGAATGAAATAAAGCCTCAGATAAGGTAACTCATAGCTATTCCTTATTATCAAGCATAAATTTAATCTGATTTTTAGTAATTTTAGCATTAAAAAGTACCTCACCAATCCCCACAAAAGTACATACTGCCCTTTGATGATGCTGGAAGTGTTTATATAATGCTCTAAGATTCTTTTTACACCTGATGTCACTCAAGTGTGATGAAATACAATCCCTAAAACTTCTAGTTTAGCCAACATGGAATAACCCAAAAGAAGAAAATACAATATAAATAAGATGAGTGACATCACAAACAATTAATTGCCTGATACAAAAACCAGTAACATTCCCTAAAAAGTTTTGAGATACAGACATTTACATACAGTGAGCAAAAGTTGTCAAAAACAGGCATTAATTTGTGAATCCTTCTCTGGATAATTGCCAGTAGTAAAGAGGTTAAGCAATAATATCAAAGGAGATATGTAAAACAGATTTTCTTTATTCATGACGTATTCCCCCCTCACCTACCCCCCCATGCAGGGAACCATGTCCCCTGCATCCCTCTAACTAATATATTTCTGAGGTCACCAAACTTTGTGTAAGTTACAGTGTCAGCTTGATCATCTGGTCTTGAATTAAAGGGTCTTGTTCCACTGGGCTTTGATGAACTAAATGACACCCTTCAAAATCATAAAACCAGTCCTCTATCTCAGTAACAAACAAGGAGGAATCTCCTTCCTAAGTAAGATGATCTGCCATGTTTAAATAATTTGATACATTCATGAACGAATTCCATGTTAAATTTTCTGCTACTGCAGTGGGTGACAGGGTTCATGAAAAGGAGGCCATTATGAATAACCTGCCTCATGTCAAAGACACACACACACACACACACACACACACACACACACACACACACACACACACACACACACATGTATATGAGATGCGCCCTTTTATAACTCAAACGCAAGACAGTAACATAAGAAGACATTGACAGTTTAGGCATAGCAGAAATATGTGAGGCATTGGTAGGAATTGAGATATGGTGCTACAGAAATTCAATGCATACAGAGAGGACAGGATGATCACACAAAGCAGTAGCTTAAAATGTGTGAGACTCTATTTTAATTTAAATTTAATTTATTAACAGGTAAGTCAGAATTTTCATTATGGATCCTTTTCAGCCATGAACCAGACTTTGGCAGTGAGGGTAAATCCAATATATAATTCTACGTTAGAGTATTCGGTCCACTAGCATGTTTCTGGATGGAAGAAGAAACTGGAGAAAGCCCAAAGAGACGAGGAGAACATGAAATTAATTTACAACAAAATACAACAGAAACACACCATGTGACAGGATAATTAATATATTTATCCATGGAGGGGAGTGTATTTAATTTAATCAGACTAAATCTTGTGAGCATTCTCCTTGTCATCGAATACACTGTCACAGGTGGCAAAAAAAAAAAACATATACAGTATAAAAATGCAAAGAATGGACTTCAGCTGTAATGTTTCATATGAAACACTTCAACAAAATATGAAAAACAAAAATGGCAGCAGATGTGCATAACATGTTTTCATTAAGCACATGCTTGGAAAAGATATGCTTTACTGCAACAAGGAAAAGATTCCAATAAATAATTATTAAATTTTTTGTAACAGATAATATGGGTGAAGTCATATACTTCAACAACACTGTCCAAGTCACTGATTAGCAGGTGTCCATGCCAACAGCAAGGCCTTCTTTGGAAGAAAGCCTAGGCGCATGAAGAGATTCTGGGCTGTTGCCATAGCACTGTTACTCTTTGGTGTGAAATGTGAATTGCCACACCAGATAGTTGACAGAAGCCAATGCATGAAACTGTGGGCAGCAGAGCTTGCTAAATCATAATGTCACTGACTGTGCATCTGTTCATACAGGATATTAAATAAAGGAAACAGAAGTGCATAGGTAACTACTAGACTATTAGTCTGCAGACTGTTATAAGTCTAATGAATAACAAGATGCTGGAATTAAACCTTGTATCTGTGAAGTAAAGACCTTGACAATTATGCCAAACCCTCCCCCATAAAGGGGGGGGGGGCTGCTTGATCACTTTGATACCACACAACATCACACTCTGAATGAAGACGTGGACCTGGCCGCACAATAAAACACTAACTGGGGTGTAAACCAGCTCAAGAGTAAGGTAAAGTATTTGAGTTCTAAACCAATGATGCAGGGAAAAAAGTACAGTTTTGTACCTACCATAAATGTAGATGTTCGAGTGCTAATACAGCTGCAGTAATCACAGATGGGTTTTCAGCCGTCAGGCGGTCCCTCGGTCGGCCGAATTCCAAAGTCTTGGTCCGGCGTCGGTTGTCATCGCTTACTCTTCTGACGTCAGGAAGGCCAGAGTATATAAGACACAGCCGACGCCATGTTCTTCAGTCTTTCTTGCCCCAGATGTCAGGTGCCCCCAAAAAGAAGGCAATACATAACTAAGTGTTATCCACATATGCAAGCAATGCAATGTAATGCAAAATCAGTGTAAGCAAGCAAATAAAACATAGCAGGATAACCCAGTCAGGAGGTATGAAGAGGTTGTTAGGCCCCATGCCCTTACCAAGTGGGGAAGGAGGGAGGGAAACCTGTACTGCAGCTGTATTAGCACTCGAACATCTACATTTATGGTAGGTACAAAACTGTACTATGTTCATCGTGCATACAGCTGCAGTAATCACAGATGGGTAGAGTCCCAAAGCTATGCATAGGGTGGTAGGTACTATGAGGAACTGGGTTGAGCCAGAATGCTCTGCAAAACAGCAGTGGCAAAGCCTGCTCTTGTTCTGGAATATAAGGGCAGGTGGTAGTGTTTTGTGAAGGTATGTACAGAACTCCAAGTGGCTGCCTCCAAGATATCCTTAGTAGGCACACCTCTGAGGAAGACTGTAGAGGTGGCTGTGGCCCTGGTGGAGTGATATCTGATACCAGTAGGGACAGATTTCCCATGATAGGAGTAACAAAATCGTATGCAGTGGCCAATCCACTTGGAAATGGTCTGTTTGGTAACTGGTTTCCCTTGAGCCCCTACGGCATAGGACACAAAAAGTTGTTCTGATTTCCTGAAGGACTTTGTTCTGTCCAAGTAGTAACGTAGCTGCCTATGGATGTCTAAAGAGTGAAGTAGCCTTTCCCCTTTGTTTTGAGGATTAGGATAAAAGGTAGGTAAGTGTATGGCTTGGTTTAGGGCTACCCTGGATACCACTTTTGGCATAAAAGATGGGTTAGTACGAAGGGAAACCCTATCCTGATGGAAGATGAGGAAGGGCTGCATCGCCATGAGGGCCTGTAATTCAGAAACCCTACGAGCTGAAGTGACGGCCAGAAGGAAAGCTGTTTTCCAGGACAAATATTGCAGATCTGTTGAGGCAGCAGGTTCAAAGGGGGGCAATGTTAATTTTTCTAGTATGTAATTAAGATCCCAGGCTGGTATTGGTTGCTTACTTGGAAGTCTTATATTCTTAGCCCCTCTGAGGAACTGCCGTAAGAGTGGGTGAGAGAATAAAGGAGGATCTGTGTTGAATTCTGCAGAAATGGCTGATGCATGTATTTTAATGGAAGAAAATGAAAGTCCACTGTTCAGTAGTTCAGCTAGGTACTGTAAAACCTGAGGCAAGTTCAATTTTCTAGGGTCCTGGCCTCTTTTCTCATTCCAACAGCAAAACCGCTTCCATTTTGCGGAGTACGCTTTTCTAGTAGATGGTCTTCTGGCCTCCAAAATGACATCCTGCACCTCCTTGGAGAGAAGGGTCTGTTGTGGTGTTAAGGAATTTTCCATGCAGCGAGGTTGAGTGTTTTCAGCTGACTGTGAAGGGTTTTGTAGCTGTTCTGAGTCAGCAGAAGAGGTATTAGAGGCAGGGACCAGGGAGGAGTATGTGTTAGGCTCCTCAGGAGTGGATACCAGTGTTGCCTTGGCCAATCTGGAGCAATCAGTATCATCCTCGGTTTGTCTGTTCTTGCTTTCAAAAGCACCTTGGGCAGAAGAGGCAGAGGTGGGAATGCATAAACTGTCCATGCTGTCCAACTGAATGAAAGGGCGTCCACTTTCCAGGCCTTTGGATGGAAGGTCCTTGAACAAAACTTTTTCAATTGATGGTTCCTGTGGGAGGCAAAAAGATCTATGTCTGGCCTCCCCCATGCTTGGATTATCTCCGTAAACACCTGAGGATGTAACTTCCATTCGTGTGGATCTGTCATATTCCTGCTCAGAGTGTCTGCCAGTGTGTTTTCCAGTCCTGGCAAGTACTGTGCTTGAAGTTCGATTTGTCTTTCCAGAGCCAAGTTCCAAAGAGTCATGGCTAGTCTGCACAAGGGGTATGAATGTGTTCCTCCTTGTTTGTTTATGTACCACATTACTGTGGTGTTGTCTGTTCTTATCAGTAATTGTCCTGGATGCAGGAAGTCCTTGAAAGCTGTAATTGCATTTATTACTGCCAGCATTTCTTTTTGATTGATGTGAAGGTGCTTTTCCTTTTGGGACCATCTGCCCTGAATGCACCTGTCCTTCATGTGCGCCATCCAGGCGTAATCTGAGGCGTCTGTGGTTATGACTTGTTTTGCTTGAGGCTTGCAGAATGGAAGGCCTGTGTTTACTTGACATGCTTGGGCCCACCATAGAAATTTCTTTTGCAGACATGGAATTATTGGTATAATTGCTTCCAAACTGTGACTGTGTTGAGACCATAGATTTTTTAGGTACCATTGAAGTTTCCTCATATGCAGCTTTGCACATGGGATTAGAAGAATGCAAGATGCCATGAATCCCAGAGCCTGCAGGATTTTCCTTGCAGTAAGCCTGGTACATTTTGCTAGTGTTTTGAAGTATTGAGATAGTTGCCCTTGTTTTTCTGGCGTAAGATATGCCATCTGGGTGTTTGTGTCCAAGCTGGCACCCAGGAAGGTTATTTTCTGAGATGGTGTTAGCCTTGATTTCTCCTTGCTGATGGTGTATCCCAGAGAAAGCAGTAACCGTGTCACATATGCCAGATGTTCCAGTAGTATGTGTTTGCTGTCCGCTTGGATCAGGCAGTCGTCCAGATAAGGGTAAATTTGTATCCCTTGAAGTCTGCAATAGGCAATCACTGATGCCAGGCACTTTGTGAATACTCTGGGCGCAGTAGATAAGCCTAAGGGCAATGCAGAGAATTGATAGTGGATTGAACCTGCAAGAAATCTGAGGTATCTTCTGCAGCTTTGTCTGATTGGGACATGCAGGTATGCCTCCTTGAGGTCCAATGTTACCAGCCAAAACTCCTTGCCCAGCATGGGAAGAAGTTGCTGTAGTGTGAGCATCTTGGATTTTGGTGCAGTAGAAATGTGTTTAGGATGGATAAGTCCAGAATGGGTCTCCAGTCGGTTCCTTTTCTTGGTACCAGAAAGAGTCTTGAATAAAAACCTTGACCTTGTTGGTGCGTAGGTACCTTTTGTATAGCTCGCATGTTTAGGAGCTTTGAAATTTGCAGTTGTGCCTCTGCCCTTTGATTTTGTGGCAGGTTTGGCATGCCTCTCATTTTTGGAAGAGTGTGAAATTGAAATTTGTAGCCTCTGTTTATAATGTCCAGTATCCATTTGTCTGTTGTGACAATATGCCAATTGCTTTCAAATAATGCTAGTTTCCCTCCCAAAGGTGCTGCCAGCTGAGACTTGCTTGGCATGGAAATGAGGGAGTCATTGAGTTTGCTTCCTGTATTGTTGTGCACTGTCTTCACCACCTCTTGGTGCTGGAGATTGCCATTGTCTGCCTCTATATGATCCTTGTGATTGCCCTCTGCCCCTTGTGCGTCTGTATCTACCTCTTTGGGGCTTGTCAGTGGCTGGAAAGGACCAGTTTTTTGAAGGCCAATTCCTGCTAAAACGTGGTGGCTGGACCTGTAAGAAAGCTTTGACAGTTTGCATAGATTTGGCTTTTTCTTCCATTTTTCGTAGTATATCCTCAGCATTAGTACCAAAAGTACATCCTTTTGTAAAGGAGCATCAAGAAGTTTAGCTTTCACATGATCAGGCAAATTTTGTTCCCTAAGCCAGGCATGTCTGCGAATGACTGATCCTGTAGCAGCCGCTCTACTGGAGGCCTCTAGGGCATCATAACCACATTGTAAGGTGTGTTTACCCACTTGCTCCGCACTATGCATCATATCCTGTAACTCTTTTAAATCTGGTTGTTCAGGTTGAGACATTTTGTTTTTTAATTGTGATAACAGGAACTGTTGATATTTAATCATATGGAACTGACAGTTTAAGGCCCTCATGGCTAGGGTGGCCGAGGTATATACCTTCTTACCCCACCTTTCTAGAGATCTAGATTCCCTTTCAGCAGGAAGTGGATTCTTGGCAGTGGAGGCCTTTAATCCCTTAGGGCCTTGTGAAATGGTTTCAGGGTCAGCATTATGGCCTTTGTAAAGAAATTGGTGAGAACTGGGTACTCTGTAATATCTATCAGGCTTTACTGGTGCAGGAGGCAGAGAATGAGGGTTAAGACAAGCCTCCGAATAGACATCATCCAGTACCTCCAAAACAGGGGGTATAGCCAGAGGTCTGTGCTGAGGTAACCAAAGAAATTCCCTAAGTCTTTTCTTGGAATCTGAAAAGTCTTGGCCTTCCCAATGGAAGTGTTCCCTCAAGGTGTGCAAGGTTTCCCCAAAAGAAAAATCTTCAGGGGGGGATACAGAAGGAATGGACTGCTCTGCATCCGAATCCTCAAAAGGGGAGAAAGAGTGTTCCTCTGCATCAGAATGTTCTGATAAAATGGATCCCTGATCAGAAGAGGGGGATTCTTCCTCCACTCTGGGTCTCTTGTCAGGAGGGGGCTGAGAACCTCTGATAAGAGTTATTAGATCCTCAGCCATTTTAAGCATCTGTTTCTTAGGCATGGGTCCAGGAGATGGGCCTTGAGCAGCAGGCCTAGTGTGATGCCTGGCTGCTTTGGATTTAGTAAAGGCCTTAATAGAAAAAGAAGATGAAGGCCTAAATACACCATGGGTGGAGGTGGACCTGTCCACATTAGTAGGCTCGACATAAGCCGGGGCTTCGGTTGTAGTCTGGGAAAGGGCCGAGGACCCAGCGGTCTCGGGTACAGAAGACACCGCCAAAGGAGTGTCGTCGGTAGTCAGGGACTGCAAAGGTGTCTCGCTGAGAACCGGACCACGTGTAGCCTGTTTCGGCGTGGTGTCGGCGGAGACCGCGGGCCTCGCGTGTCGGTCCTTTTCCTTGCGTTTTTTGGATAAAACGGTAGTCGGAGTGTCCGACGACATTTTATAGTCAAAAGCTTTACCAAAAAAGTGTTGGGCGAACTCCGCCCGACGCTTGATAGTGCGTTTATTGAAGGTAGTGCAAAAGCGACAGCCCGAGACGTCGTGGTCTTGGCCCAAACAAGGTATGCAAAGGGAATGGAAATCCTTATGCGGTATTTGCTTCCCACAAGAAATACAATTATTAACTTTTTCTGACATCGGTCTGAGGCAAGAAAAGTTTCAACGGGTACTTAGCTTTAATGAAGACTTCGGTTCCAAATATTTTCGTAATTCAGGAGCTGGCCGACCGGCACTTGCGAACTGCTTCTGCTTCGGGCACCGCGCGGCAAAAAAGACTGGAGAACATGGCGTCGGCTGTGTCTTATATACTCTGGCCTTCCTGACGTCAGAAGAGTAAGCGACGACAACCGACGCCGGACCAAGACTTTGGAATTCGGCCGACCGAGGGACCGCCTGACGGCTGAAAACCCATCTGTGATTACTGCAGCTGTATGCACGATGAACATCTGAGATAGTGCTGGAAGAGAAAAATGGAATTTTAGAGAATGAAACAGTAGAGATAGTTCTAACCAATGATATACAAATGTAATTTATCAGAAGATGAGGATCACTAAATTCACCTTGTTTTCCACACACTTCCTTCATTTGTTTTATGTTATAAACTGTAATTCATGGCTTTTGCAAATCCATTCTGCACATTCTTATTTTGTGTGTCCTAGGCATTTCAGAATGATTCTATCCAGCAGCTCTTAACAGTAAATGAACCAAACTGTTAAAACCATCCTGCAACCTATCTGTGAAGAAACACTTCCCCTAAATCACTAGATTTCACTGTTTACCATTTTACCCTCCCTAAAACAGTCCTGTTTACCTTATCTGTCAGCTACAGTCATGTGTTCTATTTAAACATATACCCTTTCAGGTGGCCCATCTACCAACCTGCAGATGGCACACCAAAAAGTTACAGGCCTTATTCTGTCCCATAAGCCTCTCTGATACTTAAGTTCCCTTACAGATTGAACATGGTCCACTTCCAATACCACATGCACTTTACAGGCTAGCCATTGCCCACCTAAGAACTGCCCTTTTTCATCACTCAGGTCACTCAGTTTTGAAATTATTCTTTTAGCTGATATAAATGGTGAAATCTTGGAGGACCATACTTATTACACATGTTTGAACAATCTCCCTTTTCACCAGCCATGAAGAAATGTGTTTTGTTTGCATGGCAGAGACAACTTGCAATAAAACTGCACTGTGCCTGCCATTTAAAATTGTGTGCTACATTCAGTAAGACTCCTCGTTTCCCTAAAAAATACATTTGATCAGTCTTCTTACCAATTATAAGTCACATGGCTTTTGTTACAGGCTTCTTCCTTTATTCTGCTTGCAAAAAGAAGCGACCCCATTTAATGTCTAGCAGTTCTCAAAAGCATTTGTTTCTAATGATTTGCCAATAGTGACTGCAACATTGCAAAGTGTTTTTTTTTTCCTCCGTTATTTTAGAACTCTGGGATGCAGTCTGTCTTGAAACTGAAGCCAGAGCATTCATTTTTCAGGTTTTCTAGTTATTTTACAGCTCCCTCTGCTGTGAACATCTTGTACATACACTCATCTGCTAGAAATAAACATGTTCCTTCCTGTCACTTCATTAATTCTTAAAATATATTTGTATTAAATTTCTACTTTTTTCTACTTCCCTTTCTTCTGCCCTCTGTCTCTTTTAAAACATAGTCTCAACTGTCTTTTTTTCTTTAATATATATATATATATATATATATATATATATATATATATATATATACACACACACACACACACATATATAGAAAATGTTGTCCCTTTATTAAATTATTACTTGTTCTTTCCTTTGTCGATCCTTTAGCTGATTTCAGAACACTGATTTCAGTATTCCTTTCTAATCATACCGCGTTATTTCTTTGCACTTTAATGAATGATTTCCACCTGTAACGTTTCTATTCCTTCCACAAAGAAGATGAACGATGTTTATTACATTTTTTTATTCACATGATTAATTCATGCAAGCATGGATTCCATGGGTCTATATCACTTCGTCAAAGGAACTAACTGTCGAATCCCTATTTGTCAAACTTAATCCATCTAAAGCTAATTCCATTGAATGTTCATTTATGTGAATTTTTTTCCACGGTAAAAAATTACATGGCCATCATCAAGAATTTGCCTTTTTCCCCACTGTAGTGCGATCTTGGAGTTGGTATATTTAGTTAGGGGGGGTGTAGGGGATGCAGCCCCCACCTGGGTGGGTTTAAATAATGTGACTTTTGTGATGGTTGCTAGGTTGGCCCACTAGTTTTTTTTTTCCCCCTGGGGAAAAAATTTGCGTAAATGAACATTTGACAGATTTAGCTTTCGATGGCTTAAGTTTGACGAATAGGGATTCGATGGTTAGTCACTTCAATGAAGTGATACAGACCTGGATTCCACTGTGTCTGTTTAAAATGTGCTGAGTGCTCACCTTTCTTTTCATAACCTAGCATCTACGTATATCTTTCAGCATGCTGCACTTTTTGCAGAATTGAAACATTCTTTGATATCTTAAAAATGTGTTTATTTTTCATAGCGGGATTACAACTTCTTGTATTCTGATGGTGATGCCTTATGGGTTCTATGTTATCAAAGTATTCCAACAGCCTTACCCAATACTCTCTGATATTATCTCCTTACTTTTGCATCCTTGTAGGGATTATTTCCTTGAATGTTGTTGCTACTACTTCCACTTTAACTACAAATTGTTTTCTTGGAATTTTGTTTTCCAAAAGCATCATTTCATGTATTTGCATTGAAATTAAGCATCCATATTTTAGACCATTTGCTCACTCATGCTTTCTCTTTCTTTCTTTCTTTCTTTCTTTCTTTCTTTCTTTCTTTCTCTTTCTTTCTGTTTTAATTTCAAATTGTGCATTAATCACTTTGAAAAGCTCTTTGTCTTGAGCAAAAAAGAAAACTTTCAGTTCCAGTCCTTATATGATACCAGTTATAATGACACTGAAAAGTACCAGCCCACTACTAAAAAATGTGGCATCCCACGTGTTATCATGTTTTCATCAGCTAGAAATGACCTTATGTGTTCTGTTACCTAGCCAGTGTTTTACACATACTATTGTTACAAGGATTTCACTGTGAATCATTGAGTCACATTCAGGCAAAGCTACAAATGGGCAAACACAACTGGTTCTAGCTTTCCTAAGACATAAAATACAATAAAAGGTGTTTTTTTTTTGCAGAGGGCAAGCCCCCTAGCACCCTCATGGGGGGACTTTGATCTCATACCCCCTTATTTAACTACTTCTAATTAATAACTCCATAATCACTTAACTATGGAGACAGGTGAAGATATTAAAAAACAAGCTGTGAATCAGTGCTTGCAATGTAATATAAAACAACTCTGTCAAAGATATTTGAATTGGACACTCTAAATTAGCCATAGGTGAGAGTGTGCATACGAGTGTGTGTGGTGAATAAGAACAGCCATGTCAGGGATGGCCACCCAGCATTATGAACCTTGTCTCTAGATGATTGTCACTGTTAAAATGACCCCCTGACCCTATGTGCAAAAATGGGAAAATGGGATTTGTGGATGGATGCATGCATGGATGGATGGGTATGGATACTGACAAGGATTTTCAGTGAGATGCCAAAATCAAGTAGGTGAATTTGTCCCGTTGTGCCTGAGTAGTTGAAACCTAAAGGAAGGGAAACATGACAACATTACTGGCAGCTCTGCCTGATTATTCACTGACTTGTTGAATGGCACCGTATGAAAACATAACTAGGCTATATCTATAGCTGTTCTCTATTATTCAGGTTGCAAGTTAATGAACTCAATTTGATTTTTGTGGTATGACCTTTCCATTATGAATCAATGTTGTCTTGGCTCCCACGTCTGATTATTTTCTCTGTAACTGCAGTTAGAATGACAGACTGAATTTGTATGTTCTCAGTCTTACTCTCATAGCTGTGAAAGTTAATCACAACTTCCGTGTTTCAGTTATTAGGTACCTAGCCTACTCTCACATTCATTAAAATGATTAATTAGTGGTAGTGTCATTTCACCCACAAATCTTATATCAGGCTCTACTACCACGTGTTTCTTTACTTTTTTTATGAGTCCTTTCAGGTGTTTCTTCTTTGATGTGACTGGAATAAACTCCTGTACTAAGCACTTTTACTAGCTGAATCTGGTAAACAGACTTTTTATGAAAACTGACCATAAGGATTCATCCAGCAACTCTGTTTTAGTACTGTTCTGTTCTACCAACTTCCTTTCCTTAAATAAACTCTGCAGGCTGTCCCTTCATCTTTCTCTTTTTCCTTAAATATCTGTAAAATGCATAATTGTTACAATTTGAACCCACTTCATTTAAGTATCACTTTATTTTCTTGTTACTTGATTCCATTTGTTTCACAAGTAAGCTTGTTGCTTCTCTAACGGTAGTTCTGGTGTGTCTTTGCTGGTCTTCTTTATTACTCTGATAGCTTTCTGCTATGACATCTTAGAAGTTAGCCATTTTACCAAAGTCTTCTCCACTGAAGCCTAGAACCATTGCTCCTGAGTGCCTCCAACCTATAGGCAACTTGATGACAAATCACAGTGCTTGGTGGCTAGTTGTTATCATAAGGTTGTTGCAGTATCTCCAGTATAGTTGTTGTGTCTTTCGGCTTTTCCCGGTTAGGGGTTGCCACAGCGGAACTCCGGTCCGCTAATGATTGGTAGTTGATTTTTACGTGCCGAGTTACCAGCCCTGACGCACAACCTTCAACGAAAGTATGCCCATTCACGCATGTCTCCACGCAGAAGATGCTCTAGCTGAGAATCGAACCGGACAGCGTCTTACTGTGAGGTGACAACGCTACCGCAGCACCATATCTCCAGTATAGTGTGATATAAATTTGCAATGACAATGATTTTTTTTTTTTGTCTCACACCATGGCATTTCACACCATACCCCTCAATATGAAATAGGTCTCTCAGTTATGAAACTACGAAAATAAATATGAGAATGTGAGTAATAAGTGGAAACAGTGGTTCATTTCTCTACTGTAGGACATCCGAAATTAACAATTTTAATGTCAATTTGTTAATTACTTCTTGCTCTTTCCAATGATGCATGTTATTGACTGGTAATTTACTTAGTTAAAGAAGCCAGATCCCAAAAAAAGGTCTGGATGCCATAATGAGGTATGGGTGTTAACTGGAAGTATACAAAAAGGCATTATAGGCTTGAATGAGATGGTTAGATATGATATGTTCCTTCTTCTTCTTCTTTCAGCTTTTCCCGGTTAGGGGTCGCCACAGCGGATCACCTGTCTGCTCATGATTGGCAGGGGAGTTTTACAGTGCTGAGTTGCCAGCCTGACACCCAATCTTCCACAGAAGGCACACACACACATGCGCTCAAACCTAGGGCCAATTTAGACTGTCCAATCCACCTACAGCATGTTGTTGGGATGTGGGAGGAAACCAGAGCACCTGGAGGAAACCCACACGACCACAGGGAGCATATGCAGACTCCACACAGAAGGCACCCCAGCCGAGGATCGAACCAGAGAACCTCTTGCTGTGAGGTGACAACGCTAACCGCTGCACAACCGTGGCTGCCCAGATATGATATGTTCCTTGACCTTATAAATTAATCAAGTTAGGTTCATAGGCCTACAAGTCCCACAGTATGTGGTAAAGCCCCCTTTGTGCAGGGTCACTAGTACAACTGGTTACAAATCTCAGAGACAAATCCTGTGATTAAGGATTTACTAAAACAAGTACAGGGGTAGTTCAGAGCAGGGATCAATGTTAATCTATTAGAAGCCATTTCTTCCACTGCAGATAAATCAAAGAAATCTGTCAAAGCAGCTTTTGGAAATCCTCAAAAGCATTTTATGTAGGGGGCAAAACCCCTTGCAACTGACCACCAATAATATATACCTACTCTAAGTTCATGAAACAGTGGAGAAAAGGGAAAACTCCAATGTCAATAGAAGGTGTTTTGGCACACTTATTCTGATTTATTGGCAGTCAAAGGAATGGCTGTTGACAAACTGACTGCATCCCCAGTGAGGGCATGTCTAGTGCTATTAATTAGGCATCCAATTAAATTCCCTGGGGCTATGGAAGTGGTGTTTTTCATTTTACAGATTACAGCAAGGACATGCTTCAAGATGCTCTTAGGGGTTAAGTAGGAACTTTGAGGAAATTTGATGACTGATTTTGGAATAAAATTAGCACTAAACATGTGTACAGGTATACCAACCATGTCTTTAGAGTCAGAGTAAGTAATGCCATTCTTGATTAGTTCCACACATTGCAACATATTGTTTGTTTGTTATTTAAGGCAACATAAACCAAAGATAGTGACAAATCATTGTTTACAAGGTTTTGTCACTGTTTTTGGTTTCTGAAGCAAGTTTCTGATGCCAGTTTCACTTCACGTTCAGCTTTGTTTATTCAGATAGTTGTTTTAGTTGCTTGTTGCTCTTTTCAATTATTTCCAGGAGGGACTAATGATATGTTTTTGGCACCACTATGGTCTCCTGACTTTGTGTTGACATGCTACCAACCTCCAGACCAATCTTGCATAACTATGTCACAGTTAGTGTCCACTTTTAAGATGCCCCAAGCATACTATTAATTTACGCTAGGCATGGTTGAGCAGCCTCTGTTTAAAAGGCAAACACTGAACAGTTAATTGACCAGATTGGTGTAATTATCTATACATAAATTAAAGAATAACTACCCACAAGTTTTTGAAATGGAATTTTATTTGTTTTAAAGTATATTGCCTAATGTATTTAAGTAAAAGTTAAATATACACAAAAATATGCCCTTGCACAGGGAAATATAGTAGAAAACAGTTTGACCAGACAGGTTGCAGTATAAAAGACTATCAGCTAGGTAGTCCTACTACTATCACTAATTGAAGATGGGTGTAATTTATCAACTGCTGAATTTAAGACTAGTTACCAGTAACAAAAGACTCACAGGCAATGCTTACGGACATAAACTCATTGACTGTGGCCAGGAGACTGTCTCTCTCTTTGTCATCTACAGTCCATGAAAAGCGTATTTATTGTTCCCTGTCCACAAAGTCTACTGAGCTCTCCAGGTGAAACACAAAGAGTAACCAAACTATTGTGCTGCACTGTACGTTTAGGGAAGTCACATCACTTGAAGAAACTCCAGAAGAGATTCCTGAACTAAGGCAACAGTGAGAAATATCCAGTAAGCACTGTTCGTTCAGACAGATCCCATTTCTACTTTTGGTAAAAGAGGACCCACTATTCACTTCCAGCCATACCTCTCAACCTCTTAGTGCAACACATCAGGACAAAGCCTAAAATAATGGGAGGGCAAACACCCAAAATGGGATCAGCTTTGAAATACTGCTCTTATAAACTTAGAAAGTTACTAGAATAACAGAATTTGTGCTAGCATGCATTTTCTAAAGGATATGAAGTCTGAAACTCAAATGCATGTCATTATTTAGTGACTTCAAACTTCAGTGATTTGCCAGAAAACAGACCAAAAATAGAAGACAAAAATATAGACATTCTGCGAAAATCTGGACAGTTGAGAATTATGCTTCCAGCTGGATCGAATTTTTAAATCCAAATAAAATCCTTCAAAGCAGACTTGCTTAGACAGCTAGAAAGTTCCAACCCAATTAATGTAATGTAGCATTTGACAGGCAATAAGAATCTTAGGAGGTCTAAGTTCTGCAAGTGTGTGTGTGTGTGTGTGTGTGTGTGTGTGTGTGTGTGTGTGTGTGTGAGAAATAATTTTATTTTTCAAATCTCTCTCTGCAGCAGTACAAAAATACAGGCTTTCTACAATTGTCTACTTTATATCCTTATTTTTTCTTTTTGGTGAGGCACTCTCTACATAAGTCCTGCGTGGACTGGGACCTACTCTGCCCCTTCTCTTCCGTGTTTACTATTTTGTTTGCCGTCACAGTATTCCAGACACATACAGATCCTGTCTTCATCTGTTGGTCCCACAGCAATGCCTACAAATTGCATCAGTATAGATCCCCCAGAAACAATAAGTTATTGAAATCTACCCAACTTCATGTTTATAATCAAACATATTAGTGAGTTTTGTCTCCAGCACATACCTCTACATGACTGTATCCAGTTTTCAGCAGTATCCATGTCTAATAAAATGGTTTATATTTACCATCACTGAAAAGAACCAGTCTGTTCTGCTGGATATATCATGAAATTTCTTTAACTACACAGAAGGAGCGTGTTTGGAAGTTTATATGAACAAAAAGTCACTAGTTTCCCAAATTAAATATATGGACAAGTAATCCAGGTGTGACAACCTAAAGTACTTCTGTTGCAGTATTTCCCAGCTGCTAAGTGTAAGTAAGGCCTAACCAAACCCCTCCCTATAGTTCACGGCATGCAAATCGGCAAAAGAATTCAGCTTCATATTTAAAACTTGTCAAAAAACTAAATCCTGTGGACCTGTCATCTAACAATCCTCCCCAGGAATAGTTGAAGGTTGCAACAGAAGCAACTGCATTTCCAAGCAGTTTTAATAAACCATTCAGTTATAAATGTTAGGCTTTATAAAGCACTCCATTAGAATTCTTATGTTTTTTTATCCTCCCATGCAGCCAACCATCAGTACATCCTGGTACCCTCATCCCTTGATGGGACTGTTTACCCTCCTTGCCTCTCCTGGAAGCAGTACAACAGGGTTAAGGCCAATAAAGAGATTACTGCACCCTGTGAGCACATGTCATTTTGCTGACACGGATGCTCTCTTTCTGTTATGACCTACCCTTGTTTCCTGTTGCATTCTCTGTTACATCCGAGGGTCAGGGTGTAATGGGGACATGCTAGTATATCTCCCTTCCTCTACAGCATCTCAGCCAATGTCCATACCCTTTCCCTCCTTGGACTACAACCTTTCCACATCCCCAGCCTCCACCAGGGATCATAAGAGGGCAATGCTCATATGACTGACCTCCCCCATCTGTCCTTGCATGGTCCTCAGATGCCCAAGCTGCTAATCAAACCCATATCACCTGGGCTGTAGTTAGGGATATATGCCACTAGGAGATGGTGCAGGCTGCCTGTTATAAATCTTATGTACTAAAACTATGGAAACTGCCAATATAGTCCTTCTTCATAAAGGTGGTCTCTTGTGGTTTTTAAGCAATTTTTACCCAATTATTTTTACCTCTCCTTTAACAAAATATGCCTGAAAACAGCATCCATATGTAACTTCTACGATATTTTACAACCCACAATCTTCATTATAGTTCTCAGCACACCTTTCATAGCAAATAAATGGTACTACCGGAATTTAACAAATTCTTACATCATCTTAGTCTTGGGAATTTCATCGGAACAAATTTTCTTGACTTATAAACAGCATTTGGCACCATAAACCATCAAATCATTTTGCTCTACTGTGCCAGATGTGAACTTTAACAACATTTGATTCAATGGTCCTTTAATGATCTTGCTGAGGGATCACAAGTACTCAGATAAGCATACGAAGCATCACCTCTCCCTAGTCAGTCAACCAAGCTCTCCTTCATAAGTCAGTGTTTGGACACTTTGTTTCAGCATTTTCATTAATCCTGCATCATCATACTGTGGCCCTTCCAACCTTTTGTGACATGAAGATGACTTCACATTTATCTATTTTGCCACCTGAGTTTCTGAGATATCCTGTAAACTTCAGTTCAATTTCTCCTGGGCCAAACCTGGAAGCTCAGATCTGCACAGCTCGTCACCACCACTAAATCCAAAGACACCCTCTTCACAATAAATAATATTGAACAAATAAATAAAAACCAATACACATGTCAAAGGAAAGTAAAGTAAACAAAGTTTTTGTACTGAAATCAGCTATTTCCTTTTCTCCACGGCTCCGTGATCGGAGTAATACTGTACTGCAGCATGGGTGGTGCTTAACCCTAAAACATATTACTTACTTTCATTTGCTGCAGTCAGCCAATGTTTTCTATCTTTCAGAAACACATGCTGCTTTACTTCAAGATTTTGAGTTTCACTCTTGTATCTTTATGAATTTCATTGTCATTGTTACGATATTCAGTCTTTTAAACTTTAGTATTTTATACGGGAAGAAATGTACTTCTCTACAGTGCTTAGCTCCAAAGGTTTATCTGTCTATCTGGCTATATATATATATATATATACACACACACACACACACACACACACACACACACACACACACACACACACACACATATACATACATAAACACATATATGTGCATATAGTTAAACACACTCTCACTCACATACATATACACACACACACACACACACACACACACACACACACACACACACACACACAACACATACACACATATACATACATAAACACATATATGTGCATATAGTTAAAAACACTGTCACTCACATACATATACACACACACACACACACACGATTGTGCTAATTTCTGAAAATATTTATTAGTATATAACAACTTGTGTTCCAGTATCTTTTGTATGTTTTCAATACTTCTGACTCTTTTGCCAAGGATTTTCAGTAAAAGTAGGCTATGCTCTTCTGGGCACCCATTTATGAAATGTAAATAAATTCTTCCACAAACATGGCTGATAAAACCAATTCATGCACTGGCCATCCAAAATAGTATTTTGGTTTCTTGTATTTTAATTTTCTATAAGAAAAGTGCTTTGTGGATAGAATATGTACAAAAGGCAGCCAAGTCCATCGCCTATCCCATTTCCATTTTCATCAATAGAACCATCAGTGAAGGACACATCCCTATAATCTGGAAAGCATCCCATATTATCCCCCTTCACAAGGGTGGGAACACTACTGAACTCTCCAATTACCGTCCCATAGCCCTACTTTCTCCCTTAGCAAAGATCATGGAAAAATGCATCCACAGACGATTGCTAGACCACCTAATCCAAAATAACTTACTTTCAAACTCTCAACATGGTTTCAGACCTTCCCACAGCACTACTGCTGCCCTCCTTTCCTTTACTGACTGTATTAACAAAAACCGTAACATCAATATGCTTTCCTCTGCACTGTTTATAGATCTGTCTAAGACATTCAATATGGTAAATCACCAGATACTTATAAATATCCTCAAATCCCTGTCACTAGATGCACTAGCTATAAAATGGTTCCAGTCCTACTTAGATAACAGACAACAGGCTGTACTTTGGCATAACATTCTATCTACCCATCTGCCCGTTAACATTGGTGTTCCTCAAGGGTCCATATTAGGACCTCTCCTGTTTTCTATGCTTATCAACGACCTTCACCTAGCAATCCCCCAAGCTACATGCATACAATATGCAGATGATTCCACACTCATATGCTCAGCCACATCTATATCTGAACTTCACTCCCTTACCCAAAATGTGTTTAACACAGTTGAACAATGGTTTACACATCTCTGTCTCCTTCTGAACACCCAAAAACTAAACTCCTCCTTTTTACTCCTACTTGTAATTCCCCCCAATAGACTTCACAGTAACATCCAATAATGGTACTCTCATATCCCCAGATCCAACTACAAAACTACTAGGTATCACCATAGATAACAACCTTAACTTCGACACCCATATTAACAATACTCTAAAATCTGTTAATAGAAAACCAGGCTCTCTCTACAGGATCAAACCCTTCCTCTCTCCTGCAGCTAGAATAACTATTGCTTACACCCATCTAATTTCTGCTCTCCTCTATGCTCACCCATATATACTAATCTCTCTAAAAACAACCTTAATAAAATGGAAAACTCCTACAATAACATAGCCAGATTTGCTACAGGTAACCCTTTCAGAACCCACCACTGTATTAACCTAAAGCAACTAGGATGGCTTGAATTACAAAATCAGCTTAAATTCCACCAACTGACCACTGCCCATAAAACTCTTTACCAACCTACCAATACCCCTATACTATCTACCCTCATTACTCCCAACAACAATCTAAAGACCTTGCGATCATCACATAAACTTCTTGTAAATATTTGTAAATCAAACAACAGGGCTGGGGACTCTCTTTTCTCTAATACTGTTGGAAAATCCTGGAACCTTCTTCCTAACGAACTTTCCTCTCTTCCCTCTATATCACTTTTTAAAACCAAATTGAAACTTTTCCTCAGAACACACTGGTTGTGCCCCTGTACTAAACCTGACTGATCAACTAGCTCTTCTTACTTGGTTCAACCTACCCTCCTGTTCTCCGTAATCAAGTTCCTTTTCTTAATAACAACTTACCTTGTCCTTCCATACTATTACTTAAATCTTCAGAATCTCATTAAGGAGACTAATTTTACTAATATATTGTATAATTTCAGCTCCTACTTTTTCTTTATGACTACTCGTATACTAATATATTGTATAATTCAGCTGCGATCTTTTTCTTTATGATGTATTGCAACTACATTTTGTATTGTACTAATTGTATCTGTATATTTTGCGCTATGTTATGAACGAATGACCTCTTTGATTATTCTCTGTACTGCACCTGCAATGTTCATTGTATACATTAATTATTGTATATGTGATTTTGTTTGTTTCCTCGGAGCTTATCTCCCCAGGCCTCTACTGAAAATGGACATATATCCAGTTAGACTAGGCCAGTCAACAAATGTAAAATAAACTAAATAAATAAAAAAATAAATAAAAGCAAAGCACACCCCCCCACATACACACCCGCATGCACATGCACAAACAAACTTTTTCTGCAGCACTGCTGAAAATGTACTTAATTACAGTATCAAGGTGCACTACATTCATGCAAAAGTGTTCTGCCATTGTGATTAGCTTTCATAAATGAACGGTAATTTCACTGCCTACCTTTTTTGTTATGTGAACAGAAGCCACGTCAGATTACACCTTTTTAGAAGTCAGCTGTACTGTCTAAACATACCTCTAGCATATTTTGTTTGCTTACAAGAATTGCCCAACATAAATGACAGATGAATGCAGAAGCTGCCATTTCTCATATTCCAATGCTTCTTCTGTGCCTAAGTTTGATGGCTCTAGAGATGAGGATTTTGTCTGCATTTTTCATGCCGGTTCCTACAATTCTAGGTGAAAGCGGATGGCACTTAAGAAAGAATGACATCATCCTGCTGGGATTCTGCCAGATCAGCATACAGAGTGTAGAGCTTATGATAATCTTTATTAATGGCATTATTCTGCTAAAATACTCATGGTACCACAAGAAAAATTCTTAAAGTGATACATACTCTCCTGTCGCAAAAAAAAAAAAAAAAAAAAAAAAAAAACAGAGAAGCTCTTTGTTGAGCATTTTCTTTACCAGAGACTTCCTTTTGACAATACTGTACAATTTCTGATTTTTACAGATCAGAAGCTTTTAAAATGACTTGTCAATATGTAAACATATGTAAATATTTAAATGAAATACTCTATCTAGACAATCCATCTAGTCATTGCAGTTAAATTCATGGAAACATAAGGATAACATTTTTATATATAGCAATATCTATGCTGTAAGCGTGAGGAAAAAGTGCCATTTTACTTGAATGAAATCAGCAGCCACTCTAGAGACTTCTAGATGATCTAATACTGTCAAAAGAATATCCAATTAGGAGAGTTTTAAAATAGCATATGTATGTGATGAATGACAATTTCTCCAGATCAGAAAACTGCTGCAAGGTTAAACACTAGTTAGCCTTAGAGAGGTTGACAGGGTTTAGATTTCATATTTATGAGAGAGGTAATAAGAAAAGGGATAAAAGCAATGCAGTTGGCATTCTTTTCATTAATTACAGATAGGATTCTGACACACGATTCCATGGTCCCTTACAAATATAACCTATAAAAAGTAAGCTGAAAACTTAGCTATGAAGCAGGTGTACAGGTAACCAGGTGTCACATATAAACTACCAAAGTCAATATGGAAGAAAGATAACCAGTTCTGGGGGATTATGTGATGGCTAGGCTTGTCTCTAGTGATTATGTATTGATGCAATAATGCTTGGCTTTTGTCCTGAGCAGCAGTGACATAGTACGGGGTGCAAAATTATGAAATTCTGTGATTACTGAAAATCATGTCAAATACTTTTTTTCTTACTTGACATGACTATTAATACCATTTAAGGAACTCTCTGGCAACCAAATGAAATAAGATAAAGAAAATTGTAATTGTTTGTTTCTTTATGAATGCTACCTGTTTATTTGTCAGTAATGCAAAGTTTCTTAGTAATTATTCATGTAACTATGTATTGTTGGAGATTTTCTCCCCGGGCCTTCACTGAAAAAGGGCTCCCCGAGCCCAGTGGACCTCCCCGGTCATCAAACTGGAATAAATAAATATAAATAAATACTCTTTAATTCTAGAACCCATAATTCATCCTAACAAAGATATGAAAAAGGACTAACCTTTGCCCATGACAAAAAGGCACTTCTACATCTATCACAGAACAGATGAGAGACAGAACATTAAAATATTTCATACAGGTTTTAAAAACAAAATAGGCCAGATTCCAAAAGAGCTGCTCTCAGTTTAAATCTGTCCTGATTCCAAAAGACTTGCTTTTAATATACATGTTTTACTTCTATGCAAGCCCTATCGATAAACAGGCTTACGCTGTGGCAAGATTCCAAAAGATCTGCTCTCAGTGTAACCGATCACTTATACCAACAGCAAGATTTTTGGAATCTAGCCAAATGAGTTAAGAGGCACTGGGGATGCTGGGAATGCTCCATTTATCCAACAGAACATTTTACATAAGACAATGCTCAGAAGGTTTTAATAGCAGGGGATGCTACAGCAATCGAGTGGGTAAAAAAATGATTCTGTGCTGAAAGTGAAACTTTTGGATGGATAAAAGAAGCCCCGAAATATCTAAATCCCAATGGTTGTAATTTCCATGTCATACAACCTTAGAAAAAGGGTAGGCATATGTCAGTTTGAAGGAGTATGTCAGATTGCGAGGGGCTAGGGCTTGATCCCCAAAGGAAGCATTGCTTTGATGTTTCTCCTCCTCTGGCTTTCTCATTTGTTGACTTTCTCATTTTTATTTTTTTTTACCCCAAAGTTGATGTTTTGATCATTAACTTGATGACTGTGATCAAAAAAGGAAGAGAGAGAGAGAGCGAGATCTTGAGTGCAACCTCTGGCTATGCCAAATGACACACACAGGTAGGCGTTTGGGAGGAAGGGATCAAGGGTAGAAGCTACTGTCTGTTGTTAATAGCATTTATCTTGTGTTTGATTGCAATAAATGACAAAAACTGGTGCTGACAGGATCAGGGTGGACAGAGAAAGATTCACCTAAATTATACTTTATAATGCAATAAAGCTAAATGAATTGTAAACTATGGTGAGGTTCTACAGGTATAAACTGTGATGATGTTAATTAGTACCAGCTGTGCCAGGGGGAGTAGGGCAGTGTATGTATAATATATGCCAGCATAGCTAGCTGGGGTTTTGTAAAGAATTACATGTCAATTGAATATCAAACTGATTTGTACAGATGCTTGTGTTAAAAATGTATCAACAGTGGGTCCTGCAGCACAGAAAAGAAATATACATGTATGTCATAATGCACTGTTGTAACTGATGAAACGTATATATTTTAACAGAGGATACTGGACGTGAAGGAGTTAAGCTCAGCACGGCTAACCTTAAGAAAAATAGCCTGAAATTAAATGATTTGTTTAGGCCATAAAGATTTCATCTCACAGGTCTGGTCTGAATGCAGCCAGAGATGCAATGCCTGTGAAAAGCCTGGGGTGGGATACTGCTCTGTTGTCCTTTGTAGTGAGCTAATTGCTACCCTGGGGTGCCAGAGAACAACTTGTTAGTTTATGTAGCAAGGGTGGAAGTGTTGGAATTGATTTACAGTTTCCAGATACTGTAATAAACCTTAGCTAAAGTTCTATGTGTGGACTGTGACACATCAGTGCCAGATCCTGGCTCAGGTTTTAGTGAGAGGGTAGTTTGGGAACCACAGAGTCAGGTGACCAGATGTCATGTTATTCTGTACCCAGCACTGGAATTGTATTTGAATACTAGTGAGAGATGTGAGATATGCACACTGTTTTTGGACCTGACAAGACACTCATCCACATTTATTTATTTATTTATTCCAGTTTGGTGACCAGGGAGGTCAACTGGGCTCGACAGCCCATTTTCAGTGGAGGCCCGGGGAGAAAAGCTCCACAATACAAAGTTACATTACATAGAGAATTACAAGAAAAATATTTGCATTGCAATCAACAGGTAGCATAACAATCAACAGGTAGTATTACAGTCAAAACAGGTATCATTCAGTAAAGACAGCAAAACTATTAAACATTTTTCAAGAGAAAAACAGGCATACAGTATAATGGCTGGATATTACTGTTTAGTTACATTTATAGTCTAAGAATATGAGAGAAATTAGGAAGGTATGAAGGTTAGCCAGGAGAGAAGGAGGAGCAGAGCTTGGGAGGTATATCTCATCTTGCTTTAGTAAGTAGCTACAGAACAGTAATTCTTCAGTCAGAAAAATGTAGTGAGATTAGCTAAATGGTTTTTTTTCTGTATCTATCTGAGTCTTTCCATTGGTGCTGTTTTTTTATATTTCCTATGATTGAAACTCTGGTGTTTATTGTAAATAGATATTTAGTATTTTGATTTTTTTATTATTATTTATTATTACATTTACCTAAAATGTCATTGTGGCTGGACTTTTAGAACATGTTTAACCTTTGAGAGTACTTGCATTTATTATTGGCACTGTTTCTCCACATTCCTGAAAGTCTTGCTGCTTGGTTAAACACTACCACTTGTATAAGAATTAATTTTAATAAGTGTAACTGGGTACCCTGGTAAGAACCTTAAAACACCTGCCTTTGGGTGTTCTGGTGGCAATAAACCTACCTTATATATGGCAGAGCTGGCTAGCTCTGCCAGCCTTTCCCATGTGGGTGTACATGTGTGAAAATCAAATCTCAAAAAGACTGTGTGTGTGTGACAGCTACTTTGAATAGGGAAACTGAGAGCACTGATTTCACAGACAGGGTGATGGAGGACTTGGCTTAAGAAGACCTGGCTAAGGACTCAGCTCTTCAGTGGTTAGTGGCGAGTCTTATTTGGGGCCTGGAGAGAAAGCCCAGCTCCAGGACTGGAGTATGGATTCTATGTATGCTCTTAAGGCAAATTGTACTTGTTGCAGACAGCTGCATATGAAAATACTGTGTGTGTCTATTTTTCTCACAGTGAATGTTCCCCACCAGTGTCAGTGGTGAGGACGGAGGCTCCTTGATCGCTGCCCCAGAGGAGGGATGTCACATAGACACTCACAAAATCTAAAGTCAATATTTATTGACATAAGGAACATGCTACTTTGATAAACTGACTGTGCTTAGTGAATTCTAAATAAAACAAGAATTTAAACCAGTTGAACAAGGTAAATATGCCTGCCCCCTATCTCAGAAAGGAAAATAAAAAATAAAAAGTTGTCCTAAGGATAGAAATGGGGAAGAAGGGTAACTGCCATATCACTGAAAAATCTCATCCAGTGAAGAAGTATCCTTACTTATGTTACAAACAGCTGAAATTATTTTGCTAGTATAGCGAGAAATAAACGTTTTAATAACTCAATGGAGTAACACTTTTTGTTCATTTCCCATTCCAAATTATTTTAGCCATTATTTCCTGTTAAACTGAATATGTATTATGAAAAGATGTAAATATCCTGCAAGTAAGACTTCAGAACCTAAACTGCAAATCTATATTTACAATGCATCTAACATGCCCCACCACCAGAAGAGGAATAAATTCTCACTTCAAATAAAAGCACCTCTTTAACTAAAGGACCCCAAAATGGCAGTGCAATTACTGTACCCTTTCTTGGTCAGCAAAAGAAAGCTGGCAAAGATTTCAACACTGTATGTAGCAAAAAAGAAAACAAAGGAACATGTTATTGCAGGGGGTCAAGCCCCCCACTCTATATGCTATGTTGATACTATAACTTCCTATATTGCTATCAAAGCACTGAATTTTGAGCAACTAGTCATCATACAGAGTTCATTGAATGTCCTCATCAGCAGCTCTCTGCATTATCAGCAAAAATGCAGTGAGAAAAAGAATGCAGTTTATAAGATTACACCCAACAGTTAAGGAGGCACTAAAGAAGTACATGATTGTGCCAGGTTTCTACCAGCTACTCGCTAGCACAGTGCTACTCTACACTGCCCATGGACAGTGAGGTTGGCAGTTCGAGCTTGGCTATAAAAGTTAATTTACTTTTGCTACTATATTACCAGCAGTTCTGTTTGATATAATGATCACAGTTTTTTTTAAGTATGTACTGCACACTATGACTAAGTTGCCATACTTCACTTATTTTTCCTTTATTAACTTTTTTATTTCCTCCCTATTTTGTTTTCTTATAGGTTTTCATACAGACATGGGGCTTACTAGGTTATCCATGGTCAAGGCTTTCCAAAGTGGCAGTGCAGCTCTCAATTTTTTTTTGTGGACATTGTGCAGAGTCCCCAATGAGGACATTCGACAAACTCTGTACGAAGACTAGCTGCTCAGTGTTCCATACTCTGGCAGTAATGTACGAATCCCAGTACTACACTCCCATAATCCCTACTCCTTACTTACACTAACGTCAGAGAAAGTGAGAAGAAATGGCGAGTACAACCACATTCTACATAGTTATATGACTACAGGAAAAGGCACAGTACACTTTCTGAACCTTCACTGCTTTACTTCCTGTAGGGCTTTTGCAAAAGGTAAAACAAAACACAGCACAGATAAAAATAGTAAGAAGAACATTTACCCCCAAAAAAGAAAACATTGACTGTACCAATAACTGGATATGGAAGAACAAGTATAGTACATCTTGTATATAATGCTATATTCAGACCATATTTCATAGGTTCATAGGTAAATACTAGGCTATCAGTCTGCAGACTATTACAAACTTGATGATAATCAGAGATCAGAATCAAACCCCGTATCTTGTAGCTGTGAGGCAAAAACCTTAACTACTTTGATAATGTTGCCCCACACCGGGCAGTACATAATATCTTTTGAAAATGTGTGTAAAATCCAAGCAGTTACACAGCATCTGTTAATTATGTACACTGTATATAATGAAAATAAATTATGCAGTTTATGAGAAATGTAATTCTAAGCTATACTTTATAGTGATTTCAACAGTAATTAAAAACAAGACAATTGAGGTGCTAAGTCACTTATGTGGTACACAAAGATCAACTTTTCTTTCAGTTCCTTGTGAAGGGGAGAAATATTTTCTAATTTCACCAAAAATAAATTTAACCAAACATCAAATATATCTGTTGATTGATTTGTGCAAGATTTATCTCTTAGCAGAGTTTTCTGAAGAAAAGCATAAGAAGCTGAATGGGCAACTTGCTTACGGGAAACATTTTACTTCACAGTGCAATTTCAGGGCTCCTCCCATTCTGGACCCTAACATTTTTTAACAATTCTAGCTGTAGTACCAGGAAATGGGTTCTTCCAAGAATGCTTCCACAGACTGCAGAGCTGAGCAGATGGAAAATTATAGCCAGCATTCAAAACTGGCAATACCATGTAGCAAAGAGTTCAGATTTCAGTTTCTGAGCGCACATTTTATGTCTATGATTGTTGTTACCAACTGTGCCCCCTTTAAATGGTACAGATGTAAAGTGTTTTCCTAAGACATTTGTGCCTACTTAAACTTGGTTTCAATTAAACTGATTATCTCAGCATTTTGTTGTAGAATTTAGTGCTGGCCTACTCTACTGTTGTCGTTGCTTCTTCTTCCTGTGTTGTAGTTTCTCATTTTATTGTTCTGTTGCTGGCATTTTGCCTTTTTTTTTTTTTTTTTTTTTTGCTGTTAACTCCCCTGAGTTGACTGGTTCATGTTCTGTTTGTTCCAATACTACATGCAGACATATTTAAAGATTATTTTGTTTACTTTGGGGCAGTCTTGGAGAGCACCTCACCATTCGGCTGGAATCTCTTGGCCCCTTTAAAAAAGGTTTCTGATTAGTTGTCCCATCTGATGCATTCTGAAGCTGACTGGTCAAGTTTCATTTAGTCACGAACATCTTACATGCTATAATAGTGATAGCAAACCTATGGCACATGTGTCAAAGGTGACACAACACAACATTTTGGGTGACACAGCGTTCACAAACGCCCAGGTTACCAAAGAAACTGAACAAAAATATAAGAAATATATGACTTTGCACTTATTTATTAAAACTCAGCAATAAAAAAGTCATTAATTGATGTTAATCAAATCAAATGCAATGCAATGTGTTCCATATTTTTTTCAGTTCAATTCAAAATTACTATTAAAACAGTGCACCAAAAAAATCACCCTACTTTTAAGCTGAATTATCAGTGCGGATATCATTTTCTCTATTGTAAGTCATTGATTTTTCTTTTATTTTTATAATCCACAGCAGCAGCACACAATTGGACTGTATTCTTTTAAATAAATGACTATGCAAATAATTGTTTCTCTCTTGTTTGTGGGTGGGGGGGGGGGGGGAACGCCAGCAGAGTCAAGATAGGCATTTTCTGAATTTTTGACACGCAGAGCCCAAAAGGTTCGCCATCACTGTGCTATACCATTCACATATTCAAGTTCATCTTTCCCTGGCTTTTAATAATTTTCTGTTTGTCTTTTCAATACATTTTAAACTAACAATTCCTGCTTGTCATACCTCTCAAACTCTTAGCACAATAAATATGGACAAAGCCTAAAATAAAGGGGGGGACAATGGCCCAAAAATAGGGACAAGTTTTAAATACTGTTCTTGTAAACTTAGAAAGTTGCTAAAATAACAGGCTATGTGTTAACATGCATTCTATGAAGGACATGATGTCTGAAACTCAAATGTATGCCATTTTTAAATGAATTCAAACTTCAGTGGTTTGCCAGACAACCATAAATTTTATGAGGTACAGACCAAAAATATGAGTCAGAAAGCTGGATATTCTGTGAAAATCTGGACAGGTGAGAGGTATGCTGCTTGTACATGGTTGACACACTGTCAAAATCATGATCTATAATGCTAACTGCTACTCACTTCTATTTTTTCTTGCACGTTCTTGAGCTGAATATCGGAACTTTGTAAAGTTCCCAAGTTTACAACCTGTCCAATCATAAAAGGTCGCAATTTATTTTCTTTAAATAACCCACTGTCAGCTGTAACATCATTAGGAAATGTTTTCATCCTTATGCTTTTTTGACACCCTTTTGACTTTATATTCTCTTCAAAATATGTTATCAGATGTTAAGTTCCTTATAGTTTTTTTTTTTCTGAATTTCTGATATCTAAGCCCAAGTCCCTTCAGTGAAAGGGTGTTGCCACCTGTTACATTTAAACTACTCATACGAAAAGGATTGGTCAGTTTATGGGGAAAAAATGTCTTCATATTTTGCCCATAGGTATCACATTTTTGCAGTTAGCCTCAGGTTCAGGTTATTCAGACAACATCTTTGTTGATTCAATATAATCTCAATGACTGATGGTTACTTCTCAAAGCATTTTTTTCTTTGTGTAAAAGAATTCCTCAGAACAGAAACATTAGAAAGTACAATATTTTAAGTAGGAGCCAGAAATCATAGCGTGACTTTATTTAATCAATGAATCATGCCTGTATAGAACTTATTCATACTATAAAATAATACCAAATTCTTCTTAAGTTTAGTAAACTTGTATTATTGTCACTTACTTACACCAAATATCCCCTGAAAAAGGCAATTTTTATTTAAACTATTCAAGTATCCAAAGCAGTACCATGCCTGTTATGAGTAAGTGAAACTCCAGGAAATAAGCATACCATTCCCATGTTAAAGGAATACATAATACCATTACTGAAGGTGCGCTATTCCACTACTGAGTACCCCATCACTGGTGGCATTGATACCTGCCTGTTTTTATGATATCAAGAGTGAACTTTTGTTTAATCAGTAATATGACTCCACCTACTGGATGTCACCATGGTCGCTGGAGAAAAAGTTTTCTGAAATTTGCTAGAATATGGGATTGCTCTATAGAAGGACAGGTTTCAACTTTAGTACATTTGTTATTAATACTACATATATCAACAAAGACTATTTTAAAGTCTCTCATTCTCTGAGGCAAGTATATGCTGGGGTTCGTAGGTTTATAGGTACAAGGTACTATGTACGTACATTCCACATAAGTTACAAAAGTTAATAAGTACTAGGCTAGCTGCCCTAGTGGATCATTTAAAGCCTAGACAATTTCCCTTTCAAAGGTGATAATAAAACCATGCACCTTGTGTCTGTAAGGTATACTCCTTAAACAGGGAAGTTTAATGGATGCCGCCATTAAAGTCTGTAGGTGCTCCTAATACTAAACCTACACTAATGTCACCAAGGATTTTGTAGATATAATTGACCAGTGGCTTAAGAAAAAGTTTATGAAGCTTTTTTTAAACAACTTTCCAAATATATTATTGAGAGATAGAGTACAAAATGTCCTGTGGCATACAGTACATTAGATTACTATCAGCTGCATGATGGCAGCAATCTCAGTTTCAGAAATATCAAAACAGAAAGAGCAAAAGTAGGAATGGTGAAATGCTTTAACAATGGAAAACGCAACACCCCACAACTCCCTATTACTCCAGATACAGGCATAAGTGCTAACCTGGGTTTTGTGAGGAGAATGGGGTGGGGATGGGGACTGGGAGTTCATTTTTGAGAATTTTGGCACTACTACTGTCAGACTTTTGGTCTCAATATTGCCAGAATCAAACTGCCTGACATTGCACACCTGATAGTAACAATAAATAAACGATTATGTTTACAAAACATTTTGCTTTTACTGAAGCATTGTATGTCTCTTAAATAAAATTCCTTGTTACACCTAATGGTATTTTATCCCACTGTTTATTAATTGTGTCAGTAATGCATGTACTATATTGTGCCTCAGTGGAAAGGTTGTGGCTGAAAAGGGACCTAAGACTAGTCTGCCAAACTGATTAACAAACAAGTAAAATAAAAAAAGATAAAACACTAACATACTTAGAAATTAACTACCTAATAAACATATTTTTGCATCGCTTCCAGTGGAAAGTGAAATTAGCAGCTTTATGTATTAGGAAAATCACAGTACATCACATGAAAATGCTCACTTTACAACTACTATCATAGCATGTGTATGTATGTTTCTTTCGGCTTATCCCGGTTAGGGGTCGCCACAGCGGAACTCCGGTCCGCTAATGTTTCGTAGTGGATTTTTACGTGCCGAGTTACCAGCCCTGATGCACAACCTTCAACGAAGGCACGCCCATTCACACATGTCTCCATACAGAAGACGCTCTAGCTGAGAATCGAACGCGACAACGTCTTGCTGTGAGGCGACAACGCTACAGCAGCACCACTATAAATTCTGTAAATATTTTAAGTAATCCTTTTACCTTTTTGCTGACAGAGTGGGTCTATAGTAGATAAACTTTTGAAAGTTCGACTGTCATATGGTCGACACCATATGATCAAACTTTCAAAAGTTCGAATATCTAATAAAAAAAAATAAACTACACAAAACACCTACTTGAAAGTTTTAAGCAGGGGGGCAAGCTCCCCTGCGCCCCCCACACCTCCTGCTCTTTAAATATACCAACTCTGAGATCGCACTACAGTGCAGAAAAGGGAAATCTTCCCATTCCACGGTGTACGGAGATCTCCGTTACAACGTTCGAACATTCAAAAATCCGATCATATGGTGCTGACTATATGACACTCGAAATTTTGAATGTTCGAACATTCAATATAGACCCGACAGAGCACTGTCTGATATTACTGAGGTTTCATCTTATAACAGCAGGCTCAATAAACACATGAAAGAAAGGCTGGGATGGGGAGCTAAGTCTTGCAGGTAATGCAGAGAACTAAGGCTTTGAGAATGAGCTTTAGTTACACATGTAGGGACTGATTCTTTCTACCTCCATTTGCTCGCTGTGTGAGTGTCACTTTGTCCCTTTGTCCAGTGTGTTCAATGGTTAAAATATTGATTGAAATATCATATATATATATATATATATATATATATATATATATATATATAGGAAATAGAATGTTCATCCCTGGGGATCACTCCAGTGGCTCTTCTTGATAGAGGCACTGGGAACTAACGTCAGGCAGCACGATGCCGGGGCACTTCTATAGGCTAGGCTTGTAAAGGCTCCAAGGCCATTAGCCTAGTACACACCTATGAACCTATGTATATATATATATATATATATATATATATATATATATATATATATATATGTATATATGTATATATATATATATATATATATATATATATATATATATATATATATACGCACGCACATACATGTATCTGTGTGTGTGTGTGTGTGTGTGTGTATATATATATATATATATATATATATATATATATATATATATATATCCTTCAAAGTAGCCAAACAGTGGAACCTATTATGCCAGAATATCTTAAAAAACACACATTGTCATAGCTTCAAAAAACTCCTAAAGGAATAATTTACTGAAAAAGGGTATGCTTCTGTAATACTCCTGGCTACTTTCTCATACCTTCGATCAAATGTTTTCTATTCTGCTATCTTCTTGTCTTACTTCTTCTAAATGAAAATGTCACAAAGGTTTTTAGTTATACATCTAATGGGTTTCATATTACTATCTGTAATAAGGCTTAAGAAATGTAATGTTTTCTGTTTTACATTCACGTTTTGTAAATTGTGATTGTTGGCAACTGTTAAACATTTTGTATATTGTTTGTAAATATTCTAAAAATGTGTGTAATCATTTTGTATTATTGTTATGGAGCTTATCTACCAGGTCTCTGCTGAAAACGGGCTACTCGCCAAGCCGACTCTATCTGGTTAACAAATGTAAAATAAAATAAAATAAAAAAAATATATACAGATACATGTGTGTGTTTGTGTGTGTGTGTGTGTGTTTGTGTATGTGTGTGCGCGTGTGTATCTACACACACACACACACACACACACACACACACACACACACACACATATGGGTCTACTTTGTTTCATTGAAATCCCATTTCAGTGAATTTGAATTCACCCTGACCAAATCGCTGAAAGCTCATATTACTGAAAACTCATTTCACCAAATCTCATTTCACTGAAGTGAAGTACTGGCACTGTGTAGAGTACTGTAAGGCAAGTAAAAGGTATATGCCCTTTTCCCCACTGTAGTGCGATCCTGGAGTTAGTATATATAGTTGGGGGGGTGTGGAGGGTTTAGCCCCCCCACCTTGTTTAGTTTTATATGATAGTTCACTGAAAGCTTCAAAACAATACATTTTAAACCATACACATGCATACTTACAACACCAATGACTAACTCTTTCCAGAAGACAATATATACCCAAACTAACATATGCATAAATATGGATCTAATTTATATTGTTGAAAAACCACTTACACAAAATTCACAATGTCGTGACCACTTTGCTAAAACAGCGTGCTATTGAACACCCAGAACATCACAGTTTCACTCCGGGAAATGAACCACCGGGCCATCATGGTGAACTTTGCCCTTTTCTCCACTATAGTGTGATCTTGGAGTTGGTATATTTAGTTAGAGGGGATGTGGGGGATGGAACCCCCCACATGGGTGGGTTTGATTTGCTTCAGTATGTTTTTCTGTGTTAGTGGACAAGTGGTCCTTTTACTGGAGTGAAATTGCGATGTTCCAGGTGTTTCATAACATGCTGTTTTGGGAAAGTGGTCTCAACATTGTGAATTTCATGTAAGTGTTTTTTCGACAATATAAAGTAGATCCGTAGAAAGACCTAGGTAACTTTATATCGGGGAAAATGATAGTTGAAAAAATACCATGTAGCTATTAATGTTCTTAAAAGAAAAATAAACAGTGCAAATGTATTTGAGTTCCACAACAACATTTTTTTTAAATGAAACTGTGAACATGATTCCATAAAACCTGCTAAATAATATACTGAATATATGAATCGTGTGCAAGTGAAACCAGGGTGCAGCCATTTCATGGAACTTTAAGGCAGGAAGTGATGTCTTGAAGAGGAGTGGGAATCATACCTCTTAGCTGTACAGATTTTTGCAGAATGTCCAGATTTTTGCCTCATATTTTTGGTGTGTTCCTTCTAAAATCTGTACCTTACTGGCAAATAGCTGAGGATTGAAGTTATTAAATAATGACAAACATTTGAGTTTAAGACTCCACATCCTTTATAAAATTCATGCTAATGCAAAACCTATTATTCTATCAACTTTCTAAGTTTGTAAGAGCAATATTTAAAATCTGTCCCTATTTGTCCCCCCATCATTTTAGGCTTTGTCCAGATTTTTTGCTCTAAGAGATTGAGAGGTATGGTGCCAATTAACAGCATATTGTTTATCTCTTGGAGAAATTACATTGTCTGCCTTCATGAAATCACATTTCATCATCCTTACACATTTCTGCCACTATATAATGAGGAATTTAACAAAAGTATGTATGATAGCAAAGACATTTTTTTTCCTGATTTCAGATATTATTTTTTTTACTAATGAGATTTTCATCAGTCTTCTTGGAAACATGATTAGATGCGTCAGCTATAGTATGCCTATTTCTTTCTTACTTGTTTTCTTTCATGTTACAGTAGGCATGCACAGTTATGAAAATCACTTTTTGACACGGAAGAATGAGACAGAGTTTTAACAAGCAGTATCCCTTTGGGAACAGTACAGCAGTTTAAATACCTGGGTGCCTGACTGAATCCCTGTCACAGTTTCAGTAAACAATTACAGAAGCTCTGCAGTTGAAACACTCACCATAACTTTTACTGCATTATGATCTCTGACTTATTATATTTATTTAAGTGGCCTTTCAACCCACAGTGCCTCCTGGACTATATTTTCCACCTCCGCATGTATCATCTTATGTCTTATTTAAAGGTCCTTCTTAAATCTGTGTGGCATCTTATGCATCCTTCTTTTCTGTGGTCAGTCCTTGTAGCTGCCATCTCTCTAGTAAATAGAACCTTTTTCTCCTGAAGTACTCCTTTTCTATTCATGCAATAGCACCACAATGGTGCAAACATGTTGCTCTGTCTGTTTCCACCTGTTGCACCTGAGAAAACCAGAGTTTGCACTTGTGGAGTCCTGTATTGCTGACTGCCCCCAAGGAATTGGCATGTCCTTAGCGATCCCCAGGACACTGTCTCATCATTCTTTCTCCCTCTCAACCAGCTCTACTGATGATCTGGATTCATTGCAAAAAAAGAATGACCAGTGACATAATCAGACTCCACGGCTGTCCTCCACACTTATGCCCTAACCTGCTCAGCTTACTTAAATTGTAAGGGAGCCCACTTTCCCCAGTCAGACTATTACTTAGCACTGAGCCTTGCAGCTTCCACTGGCATTTCCCCTACATGGCAAATTCTTCTCAGCAAACATTGTAGTTCTTATTCTTCTCATCCAAATATGGACTCCTTTCTGCAACACCCCAAAAATGGTTAGTTAGCTGCATGTTAAAGAGCATGTGAATATGTTGGATACAGTTCATTGTCAAACTAAAACTATCAAAACAGCAACACACTGAAAAAATGTTGAATGAACATTATTTGAAAAGCAAAAATGGAATTTTTTTTTGCATGGGGCAAGGCCCGCTGAACCCTGTACTTCCCTGCTGTTTATATATGTGGAATACAAGACTGCATGACAGTGGGGGAAAAGGAGACTCTACCTTTCTCCACTGAATGCCAGTCTCAAATCAGGTTTGGCAAAAAAGATGAGTTGACAAATGCTGTTTGTAAAAACTGCATTTGATACACTATATGTTTGTGACTCTCTTAACACATAAACGATTGTATCAGGAACACTGCCCTCTGCTTTCAACCTTAGTTACTGTATAAGAATTTCATGCAAATGGCAGGGAAAGCGGTTAGGCTTCAGCATTCTGTCACAACATGACAGTTGCTAACAGAGCCCCTTCTGATAGTCCTGAGGTCTCTTCATGTAACTCCAAATTCAATAAATACTAAGGAAGTTCCGGGATGCGACTGTTTGACTACAGTAAGGCTGTTTATGCCTGCTCCTGCTTTCACTGTCTGATGCAGAGCATGTCTTTTCCTGATACTGCTGATCTGATTTATTTCATAGTTCTTCCTTTCATTTCCTCTCCTCACGCTACCCCCTCCCTGCAATCTGTACTGACTTATTCCAATCCAGTCCACCATCTAATACCAGCCAATTCATTCCTACTCTAGGGCTCACCCTTTCTGGAGTGTTATTCTGTATAACAGCCTTTATTTGTACTGTGAGAACTCAATGTATCCCTTAACTTGCAGTGTGTTTAAGTTTTATTTTAATTTAAGTTTATTCTTCTCTAAGCAGAAAATTGGGTTGATACATAACAGACAGGGCCCAGGCCACAAAAAAAGTATAAATATAACACTTAGCTAGTTTAGTGCGCAACCAGCATGTTTCAGATGTAGGAAGAAATTGGAGTATTCACTGAAAACTCATGTAGGCACAGGTAATTTAGTTGGGGGGGGGGGGCACAGCCTGCCACATGGGTCAGTCACCCATGCAATGCAGCTTAACTTACTCTGACATTCCACAGTCAATGGTACATGTATTTTACTATTTTGCAGAGGGCAAGCCCCTCTACACCCCACACCTCCCCTGCAAATTATATATATCAACTCCAAGATCGCACTACAGTGAGGAAATGGGTTAATTCCCTGTTCCTCACTGAATGGTGATCTCTGTTCACAATGCCCAACTCAGATAATCGACCTACACTACCCATTCGCTGTAGTGTAGTTGATGTTTTCTGGTTTGGCATTCTGCCCATTATAAAAGTGCCTTTCGACCACATGCCAGTCGAGCACAGCCACTTCGCCAATTCAATAGTAAACTATATATATATATATATATATATATATATATATATATATATATATATATATGTTTTACTATCATTATTTTGAATGACACTCAGTCGACTGCACTATGTTCGACAACGTTAAGTCGAACATAGCAATGTCGAACTTTAAAAGCAAGCCTAGGAACGGGTTTTAACATGGGTCACGATAGGGGTTCACTGCTACTGCCGAACTACAAACCTCGCCCCTATCTCGACCCATGTTAAAACCCATTCCTAGGCTTGCTTTTAAAGTTAGACATTGCCGTGTTCGACTTTCCGTTGTCAAACATAGTGCGGTCGACCAAGTGTCATTCTAAATAATGATAGTAAACCATATATATATATATATATATATATATATATATATATATGTGTGTGTGTGTGTGTGTGTGCGCGCGCGCGCGTGTGTGTGTATGGATGTATGTATATAGTAATTGTCTTATTTTGAATTTTCTACTATAACCACTACCTGTATTTACAAGAATTAGTATTGTAGTATTATATTAGTATTATGTTTTCTGATCCCAGTACCTGAAAGAAATATTACACCTTAAAAATGCAATTGCTCCCACATCTTCTGTGTCATTGTAAGGCACACTAATGTACAACAAACAATACCGCATTCCAAAAATATCATACATGGATGAGAACTGAACTGCATTCCCTACAAACCTGATATCAGGAAAGCTACTACGATTTTGTAGTCTTTTTCAAATTACCCAGTTTCAAACTGACATTTACCCAAGCAGTACTGCTTTCTGTACTTAAAGCATGTGATATCACACAGATACTATGGATTCTGTGCCCAAATGGCATTTAAAACATGCCAAATAGCACAGAAACTTCTTTTCCCTGCCTGTGTTTCCTGTAGCTTTATTTAGGCTAGCAGACTGGGATCTGCAGCAGTTAGTATTGATCACGATCTTAGACAAACATTCATTCATTTTTAACAGTAAGTTTACAATTTCGGCAATGTTTTAACCCTCATAATTTTGATTTACACTCAAGTATGATAAAAAAGTAGAAAAATATACCATTTTACTGTCATCTATCCATCCATCCAGCCATCTTGTAAATCACTTGTCCTGCTGAGGGGTGCGGTGATAAGAAGCGGAGAAGGGCAGATGTAATTTGGATGCATCCACAAAACTCTCCAGCTTGCTGACCGTCTGGGACATGCAACCAGAGTAATCACTCCACTGTGTCCCGGGTCCCCAAAATCTTCCTGTCAGCGAGCCTGTTCTAGTGCACTTCCTGTGGGAAGCAACAACAGACATTCACACTACATGCCCAAACCTATTAAAATGACTTCTCTCAACTCAGAAAACATGTGGCTCTGCTTTACAATCCTCTCATATTACTAAACTTCTCACTCTGTCAAAAGCAATAAGCCCAGTAACCCTCAGAGCAGCTACATTTCTCACATTTGCATCCATGATCTTATCCATTTGGTCACTACCTGAAATTTATGACTATAGGTTATGAAGGGAAAATACAGTGATCTATAGGTTGGGCAGCTTTTCCCTATGATTTAGCTCTTACCTCCCCACTACAGCCTAGCACACCTCCTATGATTCTTTGGCCTCTATAGCCAAATGTTGGCCAGTCTCTTGAGCCTCATTGCACTCAATCAGGAACAGGATCGGATCCCCATAGATGCTTAAGCTCCTCTTACTGAAGTAACTGCTTTCCTCGCACCTGCAGAAAGTAAGTTATCATCTTCCTGGACTGATCCAAGACTTCTGAACTGAAGGTGCTAATTTTCACCTGACTATTTCACACACAGTAGAAAACTACAACAGTGCACACTAGACATCACAAGCACTTGAGTCTAAGAAGATGACTTCAGCTAAGATAACAAAGATACGCTACCACATCCCCAAATTGGATACTCCTCACATCTACACTGGGGAACTCAAATGACCCCTCCAATATCCATGCAAGCAGAAAAAGCTGATTCACTTTTCTATGGTCAGCACAACTGCTCCTGAATCAGAGGCTCAGCTTCTGGATGAAATTTCCTTTTCAACACCTTGGCATTCCCTTTCCCAGAGAAGTGAAGGAACATGATGCTTCCATAATTAGAAAGGCTCCTCCTTTTCCCCTTTGTGAAACCACAGAATACAAATCAGTTTTTCTAGTGCAGAGCTACTGGTTCTGTCTTCCGCTCAACACTGAAGAAGCTTACTAAGCACAGTACCCCAAAACCCAGTGCTATCAGCATCTCCAGCTGGATCTCATTCCACTCCCACAGACTCTGTGCCTCAGAGCTTGTCCACATCTGCAAAAATGGATCCAATCCTACCACTTGCCACTTAGGCTCATAGGTTGTTGCTAGACTAATGAACACTATGGCCCTTACAAGCCTATCCATGCAGCCTGCACCATTTGGATCCTGAGTACCTTGGCATCTATATGGGGGGGGGCATGTTAGTAGGGACGTAACTAAGGATTTGTAGGGGGGGTGTTACTTAGGATAATACTTTTCTTTTTGGCAGCCTCTGTCCATAAAGGATATGTAGGCCAGGGGTAAATTTATGATTTCCAATCCAGTTGTGTCTGGCACTGTCTCCTCATTGGGGGGGGGGGGGTGGGGGTGGGGGTCAGAGGTTTTGGAATTCCTCCAGTTGTTCTTACCAGCTTTTCACAATTATCCCATTCAAGGTAACTGTCTCTCCACCCTTCTGAACAGCCTGAGCAATGTCCACTCCCTCCAGTTGCAACACGCTTAGCCTGAGCTGCTTTAAGATCATCCAAAATTCTCTTCCATGACCACCACAGCCAGGTACAAAATGCCTTTCAGTGCCATAAAGAAGTGCTGTTATTGTATCACTTATGCTTAGCTACACTTCAAATTATAAACTTCAAAATGTATTTTGCATGTTATTTTTGTTTTTCCTCTCAGTATTGTAGTATACTCACTGCTTTCTTTTGTGTTAAAAAAATAGTTTTACAAAACAAAAATGCTAATTTTGAATTTGTATTTAATTATTCTGTATCTACTTAGGGATTCTCACAGCATATCAGTAGTGCCACAGATGAAGGAGAAGTAAGGCAAACAGTGCAGCACAGTTATCACAGATTTAAAGGAGTCAGACAGCAGAGAAGGAAAAATCTTTCTACTTTGCACTTTATCTGTATATTAACATCTACTTACATTTTAGGTCAGTCTTGAAAGAGCTGCAGTGAAAACCTTTGTCTTACTTTCAGGTCTGCATCTTCAGCAGGCTACACAAACAGACCTGGCCCCTGTCTGGCATTAAAATATCATGGCATGTCTTTACCTACAAATATTCCACCTTTATACTGTCTCTATTTCAAACAGGTAGCATACATCAGATACTAGTATAAAATGACTGGCCAACATGCGTAAGAAATGAAAAATATTCTGCATGAGATCTGATTTACACACCTTCCAGCTTCCACCTACTTGCACAAACTGCAAAGCAGACTGAGTCCTGGTGGAGACTGGCCCCTCCACCTCTGATGAGCTAGGAGGTTTGCTATATCCAAAAGATATAGGAAATCTCCTGGCTAATAAATTCAGCTCCAACTTTACCCCTCTCTCCTTCTCAACCTTCCCTCAGGAAATATCATCAAATATAACTCCCCCTACTATCACTAGGGGAACAAGTCCTTAATGCTCTCTCTAAGACCATGAACACCACATCAATAGACCCAGACAATATCCCAAGATGCCTTCTAAATAGCATGAAACATGACCTATCACGGCCTCTGGAATTACTATTTAACTTTAGCCTCCAAACAGGCTTTGTGTCTCATAAATGGAGAAAGTCAACAGTCATCTCTCTGCACAAAGTTGGGCTATCTACAGACCTTGGAACTGTCTTATATGTAAAGCCATGGAAAGAATTATCATGGAAATGATCAACAGAGATATAGTAAACCTCCAGACACTGGACTCAACCCTGTTTGTTTTTGTCAAGGGCAGATCACGCCTACTCAGCCTGGTGGACTTCTTTGAGAAGGTCACCAAAGCAATGAATGAGGGCAAAATTGTTCACACTGCCTACCTTGACCTGGCCAAGGCAGTTGACACAATACCCCACTTGGGCATTGCTGACAAACTAAAGAGGTTACAAACCCATATGTCACCCAGTGAATAGCCAACTGGCTCACAGACAGGACGCGAGAAGTTAAAATTGAGGATCCCACCTCTACAAAGAGGCAATTCACAAGTGGGGTCTCTTAAGGATCAGTCCTTGGACCACTCCTTTTTGGCATTTACTTCTCAGAAGTCAAGGCCAATGTCAGTGGTCTCTGGCTGACTAAATCTGCAATGATTGTAAATTAGGAGCTGTCACTCACTCTCACACTGACACAAATGTTCTCTAGGAGGGGCTGACACAGACAAACATCTGGTGTCAGTACCATGGACTAAAACTAAATGCCAAGAAATGCATAATGGTATCCTTTAGGAAGTCATCCATCCCTGGCAACTATCATATTGACAACACACCCCTTACAGTTGACCCAATAGTCAGAGACTTAGGGACACACACAGATAGTAATATAACCTTTGACCATCTTGTGTCTATAGTGGTGAGGAAATCGTTCTATGTTGCGCAACTTATAAACAATGGTATGGCATGCAAGTCCAAGGAAGTCATTGTTCCACTGTGTTCAGCATTCATCAGACCTATCATTGAGTACAGTGTCCACTTTGGTATGTGCCCAACCAGGCATATCCAAGGGATTGGGAGTCTGCAGAGGTTCCTGACTAAAATAATAGAGGGCATAAGTAAAATGTCCTACACAGACCTCCTCAAGGCCCTATCCCTGTATTCTGTCTCCTACAGGCTTTTGAGGGGAGATCTTTGCCTGGCATGCAGGGCATTGTCAGATCCCTCTCTGATGGACCTCCTGCATGTCCGCAGGACAAACAGTGTCAGAGTTGCCCATTCTAAAGGCTTAAATCTTGCCTGTGATATAAATAAGACCTGCTGGAAAGAGAAGTAAGTATCCCAGAGAATACCCCGTCAATGGGACAGGCTCCCCATCCATGTGAAGCAGAGTTCCTCCCTAACCCAATTCAAGTGCAACTTGGACAATTGGATGGGAAACCGGAAATCCCTGGTTTGGCACCTATGTCTCTAATGGGCACAGGTAACCTGTAAGTGGTTCATCTCCCAGGCCCATGCTTACACTTATCAAGGGTATCAGAACTTGTCAGAGATTTGGGATGCACGGCTAGGCTTTAAAAGGCCAATGTGGTCATTAGCCTAGTAAACACTTATGAACCTATGATCAGTGGCATGAGTGATTAACAGTAAACCCCAGGATGATATTTGGCACAATGGATGTTCCCACAATACTAGCAATGAAAGTTACAGCAAGGAATGGACTGTCTGCCAAGTTTCAGCCCTTCCAACAGAAGTTTTGGCAAATGATCCCAAAAGACATGGCCACTAACACATATCTGTATTTCTAACTCTTAACATTCAGAATATTAGACCCCTTCCCCAGTTTTAAATTGCATATATGATTTTAAGTGCTCATTGTTGATATATCAACTTCGCTGCTGGCTACTTGTTAGACCAATTCAATATTATCAATTGGCTATTCCACTTTACCTGAAAAAAAAACCTTGGTGAAATACTTAAACTTAGGATGCTTAATTGTACTAGAGATTAAATATACTTCTTTTGGATTACGTTCCATTTATATTTTTATTATAATTTATTTTTTGATTAATCTTTTTTCTCGACTAGCCCATTATAACTATCAGCCAACCAGCTGTAAACCCGCCTTTGCCCCTTCCAGCTGTGGGTCTAACTTTTCCCTAAGACCAAGGGCTACTCCTATATGGGTAGATGACTGTGCAACAACATCTAACTATATCAAAATCGAGGAATTAAAAAGACCAATACTTTTGATTACCTGGGTAACTAAGCAGGTCCAAGTAGCCCATTTAGTAGTGACCTACACACTAGGCAAAACAAATGTCTATATTTTAGCATGTGACATGTTGAAACGATGCTCCTCCCCACTGATCTCTCTAGTAATGCCTCCATGTACTATTTCAGCTTTTATTCCAGTCTTGAGATATGAACCTTTTCCCTTGCATAGAGTTCCCGTCTGCCAAAAGGCCTTTTTAATACAAAATCTAAAATATAACAGAATACAAAATACATGACAGGGCAGAAAAGCACTGGAAAGATGTGCCACTGTTTTAGTAAGATGGAAAGATTTCTTACTTCTTTAGTAAAACCACATTAGATGGTCAACAAAACAGGATGTCCTATATACAGTTTTTGGTAAAACAAGTGTGAATCTAGGTGTGCATCTTCTAAGCATAATTTATACAAGCAAAAAGTGAATGCGTAATTCTGTTGCTGTATGCATGTTCTTAGGTAAACTGAAGTTTGTAGCATACACTTGGTTAATCAGTTTACTAGGAATTTTGTACAGCTTAAACAAACACATATGCCACTCTAAAAGGATATCAAGTGTATATATTTATTTGCATTTGTTAACTGGGCTAGTCTGACTGGACATAAAGAAACCTATAAAGTGCACTTGATTACAAAGCCATAAAAAGATGCAGTGGTTTTAGCCTGGGCCTAGGAATAAAAGACGTAATTATACTATGTACACAGTAAAGCAAGGAATAAAGTAGAAGTAAAACAGCAATGCAGGATAAGTTAGAATTCTATATGCAATTATATGTTACACTTCTGTGCTCTGTATCATAGTATATAATAATGATTTGTCTCATGCAATGGTGCATTTGTGTGAACAGAGATGGCTAGGACTGAGTAAAGAAAACCCCTCAATGGCATGTTGAGAGAAAAGAGGAAACAACTACTAAAAAGACGGACCTCTAGAAAAAGTAGTGCTATTATTGGGCAAAGAGTAGGGAAATGCATGCAAAGAGGTGTGTGGATGTGAACTTAAGATGTAGGGATGGTAACTGGAGAGGGGGAGGACTGAGACTGCTGATTATGTGCTAGGGAGGGGAGAGTGGGGTGAGGTGAAATGGATACGACAGTATTTGGGAGGGGGATGGACAGGATGGGGGGGGTTGAGATGGATAGGACAAAGTCAGGGAGGATGATTTCCCCTAAATTATAAATGCCAGCTTGGGTGTCCCCTGAAATGAGATAGATAAATAAATACATAAATACATAAATGAGAGGGGGGGTCTATCTTTAACCATCGAATTAAACTTTCATAGAACGGCTAAACATCGAACGTTCATTCATCAAATGTTCATTTCAGTGAATGTGTGAGATGGGGAAAGTAACTTCTTGGCCAACAGTTCCCTGTCTCACACACCGCAGTATTTCAAAGCCCTTTTCCCCACTGCAATGCAATCTCGGAACTGGTATGTATAGTTGGGGGGTGGGTCTGAAATACTGCAGTGTGTGAGACGGGGTGGTGTTGACCAAGCAGTTACTTTCCCATACATTCACTGAAATAAACATTTGATGAATGAACATTCGATGAATAGGGTTCAGTGTTTAGCCGTTTGATGAAAGTTTCATTTGACAGTTAAACATAGACTCAAATAAGAGGAGTGTTGTGGGTACAGAAGAATAAGAGGAAAGCATTTACTAAGAGGAATAAAATGACTATGGTAAGGTGGCTTTTCAGTTAAACATTGAGGGGTTTTAAGTTTGTGGTACTACAAATCTGCACAATGTTAAGCTTAACTGCCTGAACAGTAATCACACAGCACAATATTGATGGGACCATAATGTCTATTCTACAACTGTGGACAAAGACAGCTATTCATACAGCAATACTTGGAAAAGGCACTAAAAGAATTAATGTAAATACTGTTTTACATCAGCATTGCATTCCTGAAAATTAGTATTTTACAGGTTCAAATGTCACCAGCATTCTCATCCTAATGTTTTACGCACTCATTTATTGTGTGCTGTACATATATCATAAAGAAAATCCAAGAGAGAAATTTGAGTTATTAGTGATTAGTAATAAAATGTACACTCACAAAATAGCTAGCTGGAATTCATGAACTGTAACATGAGACTTTCTGAAAGACTTTTAAAGCATTTTTGCTGGAGGAATCACAACATGAAGGTGCCTCGCACCCTTGCCTTGCCCTCCCCACACACACGCACATATATGTATATGTATGGGTCACCTTCAGATGCCCGAAATCGCATTTCACTGACACGGAATCCGACGGGTCGAAAACACCGACAACGCAGATGACCGACAAGGTGAGAACCCGACGGACTCGGTAAGTGTGCGATAGAGTGAGGGATTTAGTGTTAGGGAGCGGACAGGTAAGTGTGCGATAGTGAGGGACTGTGGGTTTAGGGGTGGGTTAAGTGAGTTAGGGTTAGGGTGCAGGTAGGGTGTGTGTGCGATAGTGAGGGACTGTGGGTTTAGGGGTGGGTTAAGTGAGTTAGGGTTAGGGTGCAGGTAGGGTGAGTGTGCGGTAGTGTCGGATCTTGGGGTTAGGGGTGGGTAAGTGAGTTAGGGTTAGGGTGCAGGTAGGGTGAGTGTGCGGTGGTGTCGGATCTTGGGGTTAGGGGTGAGTAAGTGAGTTAGGGTTAGGGTGCAGGTAGGGTGAGTGTGCGGTAGTGTCGGACCTTAGGGTTAGGGTTTGGGTTAGGGATAGTGGATATGTTATGTAGTGTACTGTGTTGTTTACGTGTAGTGTGTTGGTGTAATGGTATTCGGTGTTTTGCGTTGTCGGTATTTTTTGTTGTCGGTGATTTGTGTGTCGGCGGTTTGGCGTTTCGGGCATCTGAAGGTGATCCATATGTATATAAACACACATATATGCTAAGCCTGTGATACACATTGCTATACCTCAGAATAAGAGCAATTTACCAGCCTGTATCTGTGGCAGAGAGGGATCGCCCTGACTGTGAACAAGATGAATGGGATTTAATTGGCCATTTTGGCACTGGAGGAACCAGGCTAGGAGGGAGAACAGTGAAGGGGCACAACCTGCTTGCCTTTCTTGGGGGGAGGAGAGAGTTTTGTGCGCTTGGGGAATACATGGAGAAGTGCAATTTCCCCTGATGGACACCAGAGAAACTGCTCCTTGTGCTCCAAAGTTGGGAGCAGAGCTGCTTGCTATCAATGACTATTGCAAATGTAACGGATGACTAGCATGGTCATCCCATTGCATGAACCCCCCCCCTTCTCTTACTTAGCTGAACACAAACAAGGATATAGGGCCACAACGGAAAAACATCTCATCCCCCTTGGTGGCTGAATAAATTATGGTACCTCCAGGTCCACCCTTATCCTGGTGATGGGGAAAGAGATCCAATTGGCTGGGGGGGGGGGTTGATGATTAGCTGGCAGCGGACATAAAAAGTAAAAAAAAAAAAAAGAGTAAGTGGAATACTCTGAGACAGCACAGTTCCTGTCTTTTTGTGGAAATGGCATGATTTACACTGTTATCATCACACTTTCTCAGTGCTGCTCTCTAATTTGTAGCATTTCTGTCTAGCACCCACATGCATACTGCCCAGGGTGCTACACACATGCAGTGTTTTTTATCAGTAGAATGCACAAAATGCCCCTTTTCTTTACTTTTTACCCTGCTTGTTGCCTGTAGGCATGATCTCCACTAGCATGACCTCCAATATTCTGCTACGTCTGAGAATCCAATGCAATCCATCTATAGTATTTATCAAGGGTTTTAATTCTACTGCAGTCTATAATATAATTTGCAAATACCAAGAGCCAGACCCCGGAAGTCTTAAATAGCATCAAGTAGACATTTGTTATTTGGTAATAGAGGTCAGCAATATTAAATACTTTTCAGGCCTCAAACCACTCACAGGACTTACTGCAGCTATATATCTGTATAACATTAACCTCCATAAGACCCCTTCTGATGTTTTGCCCTATCAGTGTTGTACTACTTTTTTCTCCCCTTGCCCACATTTCATTATACATTATTTTCTCCAACATGTTTTATTTTTTTATATTAAAGCAAATTTGTTGATTAAGGGTAGAATTATAGACACAGTGACTAGATTCACATATGAAACTTGGACTGTCACCTGAACAGATAGGATCACATGAGGTTACTAGGCTATTGACCTGGAGGTCATTTCAAGCCTAGCCATTTCATGCCAATGTAATACTATAGATACTGCAGTCAATACCCAGAACTGTATTTAGTAATGACTGTTCATGTCAAGCAGGGTTGTGGGTGCTATCCCTGGTAAGAATTTACTGTGCCACATCCACTCATCCAGGTTCCTTCTGGACAGTGTCATTGAGGTTTTCTGCTTCACATGAATTGGCAGCCTATTCCAAAGATGCGGCAGTCTCCGGGAGACAAATCTGTCCCTCCAACATGTCCTATTCAAGTCGCAGGCCATATTTAGGTACTTGAAACAGGTAGCACTAGTCCCGTTTGATTAACGAATGTGCAGCAAATTCATAAGGTGTTGGCGGGAGATTACTCTGTATGCCAGGCATAAGTCTCCCCTAAGAAGTCTATACGATACTGAGTATAGTGACAGAGACTTTAGTCGGTCTGTGTAAGGCACGTACTGCAGTTCCTTGATCTTCTTAGTTAGAAACCTCTGAGGTCTCTCCAATTGCTGCAGGTGTTTTGTGTGATACATGCCAAAAGGGGCGTTATACTCAATTATGGGTCAGATTAGTGATGAGTATAGAGGGTTATAACCTCCTTTGCTCTACAGGCGATGCCTTTGCTAATCAAGTGTGCTTCATAGAAAGCCTTCCTTACTATAGTAGACAAATGATGGTCACAGTTAAGGTCACAGTCTACTTGTGATCCCAGATCCCTTACCACTTTGTAGGCACATAGAATATTGTTGTTAATTTGATAGTGTGAAGTGACATTGTTTTTCCAAAGGGAATGATGACGCATTTCTTTGCATTTAGTTTGAGACCGTGACTAAGACACCAGTCGTTGGTCTGCATAAGACCCTCCTGAAGTATACTGACATAATTTGGGGGTTGGATAATTGCATGCAGTTTGCAGTCATTTGCAAACTTGGTCATCCACAGCCTGAATGTCTGAGAAGCATATACCAAACAGTAGGGTGCCCAACACTGATCCTTGTGGCACCCCGTTGGTGACAGGTCTGCTGGTTGATGTGGAGTCACCCACTTTGTGGGGTCCAAATGGAGAGATGATAAGTCAGCAGGCAATGGACAGTATTATTGCTGAAAATGAATGCATCCTCAAGTCTTGGTGTGTACCTTCATGAGGCCCTATTTTTCACAAAATCTCGCCAAGATGATACTGATATATAGACTGTATTTATATAGCATCTATCATGGACAGAATTAGGTGAAAAATTAAAAAAAGATAGCTGGGTGCACAAGATCCAGGATAAAAAATTGACCAATCCTGGTAGGTGCACGGGTGCCAGGACTGGAAAAAAATTATTTATTTACTATTTATTTGCAATTTAACTGGGAAAGTCTATTGGGCCAAAAATGAGTCCATTTTTAATGGAGGCCTGGGGAGAAAAGCTACATATACAAATACTACAAAGCTAATATCAACAAAGTTAACAAGTACAATACAATTTTCAAAAAATACTAAAACACAGTAACATATAAGACAGGATAATAACATTTCAGCAAGGTGTTGTAACAAAGCATTGAATTAAATTACAACACAAGTATTTTGGAGTACATACGTATAATTTGCAGTGCATTCACTTAATGCACTCAGTTTCATGAGGTGAGGGGTAGGAAGAATTAGAGGACAGTAGAACAGTGAGAGGTAAATAGGTTGAGTTATGAGAAAGGACAAAAAGGGAGAGGGAGTGGAAATGAAATGAAGGGAGTCACTAGGGTGAGTTATGAGAAAGGAAAAAGGAGAGGGAGTGGAAATGAAATGAAGGGAGTCACTAGGGTGAGTTATGAGAAGGAAAAAAGGGAGAGGGAGTGGAAATAAAATGAAGGGAGTCACTAGGGTGAGTTATGAGAAAGGAAAAAGGAGAGGGAGTGGAAATGAAATGAAGGGAGTCACTAGGGTGAGTTATGAGAAAGGAAAAAGGGAGAGGGAGTGGAAATGAAATGAAGGGAGTCACTAGGGTGAGTTATGAGAAAGGAAAAAGGAGAGGGAGTGGAAATGAAATGAAGGGAGTCACTAGGGTGAGTTATGAGAAAGGAAAAAGGGAGAGGGAGTGGAAATGAAATGAAGGAGTCACTAGGGTGAGTTATGAAAAAGGAAAAAGGGAGAGGGAGTGGAAATGAAATGAAGGGAGTCACTAGGGTGAGTTATGAGAAAGGAAAAAGGGAGAGGGAGTGGAAATGAAATGACGGGAGTCACTAGGGTGAGTTATGAGAAAGGAAAAAGGGAGAGGGAGTGGAAATGAAATGAAGGGAGTCACTAGGGTGAGTTATGAGAAAGGAAAAAGGGAGAGGGAGTGGGAATGAAATGAAGGGAGTCACTAGGGTGAGTTATGAGAAAGGAAAAAGGGGGAGGGAGTGGAAATCAAATGAAGGGAGTCACTAGGGTGAGTTATGAAAGAGGAAAAGGGAGAGGGAGTGGAAATGAAATGAAGGGAGTCACTAGGGTGAGTTATGAGAAAGGAAAAAGGGAGAGGGAGTGGAAATGAAATGAAGGGAGTCACTGGGGGAGTTATGAGAAAGGAAAAGGGAGAGGGAGTGGAAATGAAATGAAGGGAGTCACTAGGGTGAGTTATGAAAAGGAAAAAGGGAGAGGGAGTGGAAATGAAATGAAGGGAGTCACTAGGGTGAGTTATGAGAAAGGAAAAAGGGAGAGGGAGTGGAAATGAAATGAAGGGAGTCACTAGGGTGAGTTATGAGAAAGGAAAAAGGGAGAGGGAGTGGAAATGAAATGACGGGAGTCACTAGGGTGAGTTATGAGAAAGGAAAAAGGGAGAGGGAGTGGGAATGAAATGAAGGGAGTCACTAGGGTGAGTTATGAGAAAGGAAAAAGGGAGAGGGAGTGGAAATGAAATGAAGGAAGTCACTAGGGTGAGTTATGAGAAAGGAGAAAAAGGAGGGGAAGCAGAAATGAAATACAGGAAGTCAGGTGGGGCGACAGCATGAGCATTCCCAGTGAGAAGAGAGATGGGAATGGAACACAGTCTTGAAGGCGGAGTGGTTTTGGGTGATTCAAATGTGGGGGGGGGGTGAATTCCATAGACAAGCAAGGGAAAAAGACAGGAGAAATTGCCCAGGTGCATGTAAGGGTTTGTGCACTTTGAGGAGGTCCTGGTTACTGGACCCAAGTAGTCTGTCAGGATGATGCAAGGTGAGTATGGAGGAGATGCAAGGGCAGTTTGTGGGTTTGAAAATGAGTCTGTGAGCAGTTAACAGTTGAATGTAACAGAGATAGTGGGGAGGTTCCAGCCATTTCAAGGAGTGGAGTGCATCACAGTGGTGGGAGGATTTGGTCCCAGTAGCAAACTTAGAGATTTTATTGTAGCAGGATGACAGTTTTGACTTTAGGGGGGATTGAAGGTTGGTGAGGAGAGGGGCTCCATACAAGAGAGTGGGGATGAGGTAGGAAATAGACAGTATATGTTTGGATGAGGGAGTGAGATAACAGCTGTGACGATACAGCATTCTGAACTTTTGGTGTGACAAAAATTGGCAGTGTAGAATCCTCAAAATATGGAAACATTCCTACAATGGGGTCAGCCAGGCCCAAGGGAAGAATGCCCCCCCCCCACATTGTAGAAAGTAGCAGTAGTCCACAAAAATCACAAAAACTGATAGGCCAAAGAACAGCCTTAAAGATGACAGAGTGGACTATTAAAGATAAGAAAGAAATTATTATGTACTGTTACTATTATGTAAAAAGCCCATAATTTCCAGACAGAGGATATACAAAGAGATTAAGAGATAAATTAGAGGAAAGAAAAATACTTCCACAAGAAAAACTGTCAGAAGCTTCAAATAAAAAAAAAATGTGTCCATTAATAGAACAGATTTGTGAAAAACATTATATAGACCAAGAAACTTTGATCTGTTTGGAAAAAGAAGTACCGGAGGAACTGCAAAAATATAAACGAAACCTAGAGCTTTTTGAAAAGTATAAAAAAAAGAAATATGGACATGGGAAAGAAAGACAGATTTTTTATAGTGCAATATTTATGCAAAGGCGAAAGCCAAATAAATCAATATAAAGGAGACAACCCCAAAGATATTCGAAGAGAAATACTGGCAAACGCACTCAGAGATGGAAAATTTCAAAATAAAAAAATATAATATCAGAAAGAGGGAATGTAGAAAAGAAGATTAATAAAGGAGAAATAAAAAAAAATAGAAGTTAAAGTTATGGAGTGCCTGCGAAGTGAAGGATTTGGTGTAGGTCTAACACAGGTTACATCACAGCATAATGGAACGAATTCCCAGAGTAAGGAGAAACAGGGAAATCAGGAGACGTCTGAAGAAGAAATATGGACATGGGAAAGAAAAAGAGATTTAACATGGTGTAATATCTGTGGAAAGCTAAAATCACATCTTACTTTATTTAATTATTTAATTTGTTTTCTTCCTTAATGCAGCATTTTCCATCTACTAGATGTTTGTTTTCCTCACAAGCATGATCTGCTCACTTTAGTAATAATATCTCTTTCTCTGTGTTTCTCAACCTTTCTTAAATTACAGTCTACTGTGTAACTGTAAGGTATTATTTATATGTTTTAGTTTGATTATTTCACTGGCTAGTGTATCGGTGTGAACTGGTAGAACCAAGGGGCAATAATTCCAAAAAAAGTAGTTATGGGTGTCTGTTCGTTGCAGAAACACTTACATAAATGCATATTATACAGAGCAATATAGAAAATATACATTGACCGCATGTGATGTTATTACAGCAACTCATTTTTGGCTGCTACGATTTTACAAACAAGCAAAATATTGCTTGTTTGCTTATGGTACTGCATATCACTTATTCTGTTACGCTCTTAAATAAACATCGTCCTAAACGTGAATTGCTAACATATCATGCATTTTACCCAAATGCAGATGGATGGTAATGTAACTGTTAAGACAATCATCTGCTGATACATTATTTCAACTCCCATATCTTATTGAGAACACGCAGAAATCTGTTCATTAAGAAACACCACAATGCAGACATCTCTGCTTTGCTACTATGTAATTCTTTTCACTTTAGGTACAATGTGTCTTATTCAACAAGCATGTACATCACATGCCTTGGATATGCATCAATCAAGTGTGCGAGAGTTAATGCTATCATGCTACAAAGTCCCTGCGACAGTCACTGAAAATGTAGTGCCTAGCTATTTAATGAGTTTATTGGCTTTTCTGGCAGCTATGTACCATATATGAGTAGGGGGCTATCAGGACTATGTTGATACACTTCAAACTTGTTCCAACTGCTGGCTGACAAGGCTATGTACATGGGAGATTTAATAAAGAATCTCACAAACTGGGATACACGAGTTAAAAGAGAAATGACCACTTGCAACTTTTTCTGCAGTGAAACCTTGTGAATATCTAGCTGTACAACATAATAAATTCAACTACTGTGATGCAGACATCATTTATTTTTATTTCTAAAAACATACACACAACATACAAAAACATTCCACTAGTTTCTGCCTCCCATGCACATAAAATTGTGCAGTTCTTTGTAGACTTACAGTTGTACTGCCAAATGGATACTCTTCCTATCTAGCAGGTTCAACGGATCTTCTCTCACTTACGATGCTTCCTGTGTTTAGGGTGTGAACTTACTGAAAACAGTTTAGTTAGTGGTTCATCTGACTGGCTGGTAGAATGCTATATCATTCCACACTGGCATCGACTGCCTTGAGTAAGTTTACAAAACAGTTAAGAAATATACGATGGAAAGAGACACTCCGAGATTGAGAATGGAACATCTGTTACATAATCAACAAAGACACTAATATTAGTACAGCTAAGTATAAAGCGAAACTGCTTAAAAGGTATCTGATTTTTGTAAGTTTTACTTCTTCATTTCAATTGATGCATTTTTTTTTACTTCTTAAATGAAATTTGGAGGGGATCAGTCCAGCACAGCTCATGTAAAGGTAGTAGATTAGAGTAACTCTGTGTACATCTTCTGGACAAATGCAATAGAAATCCATTCTGTAATCAACAGATCAGCTCAAAATTAGGGGAGAGCATGGAGTCACTGCATTTTTTAATGTGTGTTTGCTTCTCCTTACTCTGAAATTCAGTGACTCCAGAGATGACTGTAATAAAGCATTGCGAAATATGTGAATATTGTGAAAAGAACTGCAGTCTAACCTTACCACAGGAATTGAAAGCTTTGTTGGCTGACTCTCCAACAACTCTTTTTAATAGAGGAAGGAACATTATAAACTTGTTAGAAAAGGTGCTGTTTCTAATGGATCCAGGAGTATACTTGGCTCAATGAACAAATGTGGATGTTGTAAATATTGTAAATTTATTAACAATGGTCCATATGTGAAAGTTGGGAATTTTGAAAAACTTTAGGGTTCCCCAGTCATTGTAATTCTGATATCTATCTCTAGAGTATTATACATGGCAATATGCTTATCGCGCCTGGCATTTTAGGTGGATAAGACTACTAGACAGCTGAGAGACAAAATTAAGGAGCATGTATACCATATCAAAAAAGGAAAAGTCCACCAACGCCTTGTATAAGTACTCCATTTTATGTCCTCATTCAAGAGATTTATCTTTTTCATTTTGGACAGGGTGATATACAATAAAAGGGGGGGGGGTGATCCTGAAACAGCTCTTGAACACAAGGAAATGATGTGGTAAAGTAAACTGAATGCCGCTCCCCTTATTAACAATTACATTTCAATTGTCAGTGAATGCTACACTGTAATTCAAATTTGAATGTTTAATTTTGTGTAGCTGTGGTAAACTGTCTTACATTTATACAATTATTCTTTCATAACAAATATGATATAGTTTATTTTATGTTACCATTTTCATTGTGCACTTATACCGGACTGGTCCCCTTTTAAAAGGACAAAACTTGTTTTTCAATTACTTAATTGGATAGGAAATACTGAGGCTGATTCCAGCAAGGGGATTGGTCAAAAGGAGGTTTTAAAGGTCAAAAGCAACCTGTAAGGTTTTAACTTTGAAAAGTTCCTCTGTAAGGATGAAAGCGCTCAGTTTTTGCTTTGTGTATCAGTTTGTTTTAACAAACTGCAGACTGGTTTGAGCTTCTGGCTTTATTGCAACTTATCTGTAATAGTTCAGCCTGGGATGTTTTGCTGCATTGAAACCATGCCCTCAGAATTCAGTACAATACAGATAACCAAATCAAATCTGAAATAATGCCCAAGAGAGTTGACCAAATGAAGAGCTCTGGATAGTGACCATCAAGAGACTTTATAAATACAAACACAAAGAGGACTTCTGCTATTACACAGTTTACTCAAGTATCATCAAAGTCCTACCTAAATTACAGATGTGGTACTAACATTTAAATGTTGACATTTTAAATAACGCAATTTCAAGATTGGATATTCATGCTCTTTGGAAAAGAACATTCTGACAGCCTCTGTTTCCCCTTACAGACTGTTCTTATATACAAGCTGCCATAATTCTGAAATAACAGCCATTAACCTCCTCCATTGGGATACTCCATCAAGAAACTGATTCCATCATTTGGAATTTGGAATCTCACACCAGTATAGATCTCGCCCATCATAGTATGACTAAGGACAGCCACAACCACTTTTGTTCTCTACAAGTAAATCATCAGGCACAAAACAGCTATGAAACCAGCTGCTTTTCAGAGTGACATACATTATAGAACACTAACACGATAGTGTGAAAATGCGTGTAACATAACGTACTTGTAATCAGCTTGCAACAAATGGTTTTATGTTTCTGAATCCCAGAACAGGAGTGTTTTGCTCAAGAATTTGATTATGTTACAAGAATGAGTACACAAGGCTCACTAGTACTGTGGGGAGGTGGGGAAGATTTAGTAAAATTCAGGAAGTTTATTTCCAGCAGTGAATCCTTTTTATCAAAAATATGAAAAACATGCTATCAATAGCACTGGAAGAAGTGGGGACAAGCCCTTCACACCACTTACACATATGACTTTGCCCCTGTACCCTTTTACTTACTTTAACAACCTCAGGATAATAATACATATTTCAATGAAGTGGCCCATTACTGAAGACAAACTTGTGAAACAACAAAAAATGTGGCAGAGTATATGAACTATTCCATTCCAATCATTTAATCATTAACTATATAATGCCCTCAAAGTACTCTACTGATTACCACAACCGCAATACCCCACATACATGTCCATTCCAAATTTGCAGTACAGGCTACCAGCCAGTAAACTGCCACATGTCATGCACTCAACCAAACTCATCCAGCTGCACCCATTACTAAAAGAAAGAAGGATTAAGTTATCAACTTTGTGGGACCCCAATCAGTTGCTCACTCACATCATCATCATTTCTTACAATAAACATAATATCATTTATTTATTTTTAATAATCATGAAGACTTATCTTAGAGCACAGGGAAAACGAGTCTATATTTCTTCATTGAAAGCTTATTTAATTGAATAATCATCATACCCTATATGTTGAAGTTCCAAATCAGGGAAGTACCTAAACATCGAATGTAAATCAATCGAATTGTTTTACTTGGCCAACACTGCGAACGTAAAATACTCTACACAAGGCTTATTTAATAAAGGTATTTAAACCTTTGATATGAGAGCTACTACCTTCAGAAATGATTCAGCATCATATTTATCTCTGTTCTCAATAACATCCTGGAGATGATGGTGTACTAAAGTTTACCCTTTTCCTCAATGTAGTATGACCTTGGAGATGGTATATTTAATTTGCAGGGGGTGTGAGGGGTGCAGCCGCTCACATGGGAGATGCAGGGGGGGGGCTTACCTCCCTGCAAAAATGAAGAAGAAAAAAGTATGTGCAGATTGGTATTATTGCACTTTATTATTTACTGACAGGTTTGGTGTTAATAAACTCATGACTGGTGTTAACACACTTTACTGTTTACAGTTTATTGTCACAGTGTATTTTACATTTGTAGTGTTGGCCAAGTAAAACAATTTGATGAGTTTACATTCAAATAGTTCTCCCAATAGGAACTTTGATGTATAAGGTTCAATGATTAGTTATTCGATTAAATAAAAGTTCGATGAAGTGATATGGACACGGGAAAACATATGCACATTGGCTGCTTAAAATATATCTGTGATACATTCATGTGTATTTGTCTATAGGTTGGTTCTGAAAACCCTTTGTCTCCAACATCATGATTCAACTTCGTCTAAATGTTCACTTTATTAAAGAATTTAACCCTAAGCTCTTATGAAAATGAAATGGAGAAAATAAATGCATAAATAATACTGAGCAACTTAAATAAATTGTATGTGCACAATATGTGTTATTTGAGGCAAATATTGAAAAACTCAATCTCACTGGTTGTATATACTACTGAGATCAATGTCTTTTAAATGGCGTATTGGTGACCCAGTAAGCAAATGGAGGCTCTGGGCATCAAGCCAAGGACTGCTACAGGGTAAAAGTACATTAAACCTCTGCACCAAACTGTCAGCGTGGAAGTGTGAAAACAAACAAACAAAAAAAAAAAAAACAGCAAAGTAGTTCAGGAAAAAAAGAGCATTGTTAAATAATGTCATGAAAGGTGAAGTAACGACAAATTAAATGTTCCAAGTATACTGGGGAACACAGGATGCCATTGATTGATACTGACATACTGACAATGAGAGGCAAGAAATATGTGGAAAATATTAATCAAAAAACAAATACTGAATAAGTTATCTGATTCAGAATCTGCAGAAGAACCGAATAGCAGGGTCCAGGCAAAGGAAGGGTATGAATGGAGAAAAACATGGAAATGAAAAAGTAACTATGATAGAAGTAGAAAGGGATTCAAGATTTGGGGGGAAAAGGAACAGGGATTGGACAATCTACTTCCAAGTTGCTTAAGGATTTTGTAGTTATATCTAGAGAACCAGTGGGTGAGCTGTGTTAAATTATCCTCAGTAACACAGAGATTCTACTGAGCTGGGGCCTAGTGAAAGTACTGCCCTTTTACGTTAAACCTTTCATTCACACTTCCATTTTGTGATAAAGTCAAAGAAAATATTTATTGGGGGGTTGGTAGAGTTTTGGAATTCTAATGATAAATATGCCCCAAAGCATGGCTTAAGGTAGCAGAAGTTTTGACCTTGAGACAGTTTATAACAGGGTCACCACAGAGGTGAACAAAAAAAACAGTGATTTTAATGTACTTAGATTTCTGCAAAGCCTTGATAACAGTTTGTCAACAGAATTTGGTGAGGAAATTAAATGGGTTGGGGAAGTGATACAAGGGTTAATGTGCTTAACCACAGTCACAAGGTACAGGGTTTGATTCTCACCTCTGAATGGGAAGCTGGCTAGGCTTAAAATGGCCTCCAAAGGCAGTCAACCTAGTGCTTATCCTTAACCTATGAACCTCTGTATGGCATAGGGTCCAAAAGGATAACAAGGACATAAAACAGAAAGGAAGAAGACAGTGGAAGTTAGGGAGCAGCTATTTGTGGGAAAAGGCAAGCAGCAACAGAGCACCAGGAGGGTTCAGTGCTGGTGCCATTGCTGTTTAGCATATTTGTGTAAATGCTACACTGAAGCCAGATAGTGGCATCAGTCTGTTTGCTGATGACATTAAGTACTGTGTTGGAGTTACCATTTGGTTTTGTTAAAACCATCAAGGGCTTGCACCATACCTCTCAACTGTCTGGAATTTCACAGAATGTCCAGATTTTTTCCTCTTGTTTTTAAATTCTTCCTCATAAAATTTGTGGTTTTCTGACAAATCAGTGGGGATTGAAGTCACTGAACAGTTACAGATATTTGAGTTTCAGACTTCATGTCCTTCGGAAAATCATTGCTAATGCAAAACCTGTTATTCTAGCAACTCTCAAAATTTATAAGAGCAATATCTAAATTCTGTCCCTGAGTCTGGGTCTTTGTCCCTCATTATTTTTGGATTTTTCCCCATTATTTTTGGCTTTGTCTACAATTTTTGCACAAGAAGTCAACAGGTATGGCTTATACACTAGGCAAAATATGGCAGCTTGAGTTTCATATCAAAAAGTACAGTATTTTGGTGGGAAATACAGGGATAGCTTACACTAAGCTTGATATGGCAAATGATACAATGACACAGGAACAAAAAGATCTGGGTGTTACATCACTCCCAAAATGAAGTATATGAAGCTCTGTGAAAAAAAAAATCTATAAGACCAGCAAGATGCAGGAATATATAGCTACATGACTGAAATAAAAAAATACTACTTAATTTATATTTATCATTTGTTGACCGGGAAAGTCCGACTTGGAACAAAGCCAATTTTTAGGCCCTGAGAGAAATGCTCCAGATGCATGTGTTTGTAACATGGGAAGAAACCAGAGCAACTGGTAACCAAAAAATAGCACAAAACACCAAGACAAATCATTGCTCCGGCACTATTAAGGCTGCCCTTATCTACTCCTTTCCAATTCCTGTTTCACCGAGTGTACATAAACAGCATCAACGAGATGAAAAATAGTTTTGTAGTTTAATAACTTAAAATCCAAAACAAAGACCAAAGGCAAAAACCAAGTAGATTTAGCGCTTTCGTCTCCTTTACGGAGACTTCATCAGAATCTATATTACACTGTTCATTTGTCTTTTTATACCATCCAATAGTGTGTCTAATTAAATTAATTAATTAATAAAGCAAATAATCAAATTTAAAGAGACATTCCTTTACTTAACATAGTGCTCTTGAATATATTGGGATAGCCCATACTAAGAAACAATCATCGTTCAACGATACTAATTAATAAATACCTTTGTAAGTTCATAATAAGTTAGAATAAACAGAGGCTCAAAACAAATTAATTCTCTAAAAACTTGTAATATGAATTATATATATAATTAATATAAACATGATTGTGCATATAAATAAATATATATATAAATATAAATATGTATAAATATAAATATAAATATGTATAAATATGTATAAATATAAATATAAATATGTATGTATAATTGTTGTGTCCTGTCCATTAGAAATGAATAGTACTAATGTAAATATAAAAATTATATAAATATATATAGATACTATGTATTAAAAACTGAAGGTATGTGTAAATAATATATGTAAAGGTATTGTATATATACATATATTGCCTCATATTTATGTTTATGTCTCTATTTAATGTATATATCAACTATAATATAAATATACTTAATAATACAAGTAGAATGATACCTTGTAGTGACCTATATTAGTGAATACAAAAATTTGAACTGAGTATACGACAAATAATACCAATAAATAATACCACTTTAAGTTTGAAGAAAGTTAAAACATCACAAGATGTCAAGCTGCTGTAAAGGCAGCTGTAAAAGCAGCTATAGAAACAGCTATAAAAAACAGCTATAAAAAAGCTATAAAAAGTTATAAAAATAGGTTTTTCGTCTGTTAGCAACCAGCATAGGCACGTATTTAGTTTTAGTAAATTATTGTTCTTAACATTTCAATTTCTTCGGGTCCATTGCTAGTATTTTCAATGCAGGGGTGATTGATATATGACCATTAAGACCTTTACTACTGCAAGCATCCAATCTTAATTGCCAGATCATCTCCCTGTACTCAACTTTAGTTTCCCAATCACCTCCTCGTTCCATATGTTCAACTTCTTCAAGCACCCAAAATTTAAAATCTGCTTTTTTACATTCTATTGCGTGCCTATATAAAGCATTGTTATCATTATGCCTGTTTATATCTTTTATATGCTCATATATTCTGTTTCTGAGATGTCTCTCAGTTTTACCAATATAATATTTTTGACAGGCTTTACATATCACCAAGTAAATTACCCCTTTTGAATAGCAGCTGCTATATTTCTTAGCTCTTAGAGTTAAAGATAGGCTTGGTATTCTCAGTTCTTTTGTTTCCACAATGTACGGACATTGCGCACATCTGCCACATTTAAAGGTTCCATGCTTTTTGTTGGTCCCGCTTTTTTCTGTTTTCTTTTTCTCCAAAATATTCTTGATATTTTTGTTTTTCCTAAAACTAAATTTTAAATCACTCTTAAACACATCTGTCTTGATAGCCATATTCCTAAACATACCCCATGTCTCATGGATGCTTTTCTTCAACCACCCTACATCCTGGTAGTATGTAATAGTTAAATATGGTGTTGAATTAATTCTTATAGTATTTTGTGTATTTAATTTGTTATTCACCTCATTTGTATTGTTAGTTGATCCACCATTAGTCACTAATTTATCTACTTACGTATAGGTTAACTTCCCATCGGATTAACACACTGGTACTACAGAAAAAGTGTCAAATAACCTGAGAGTAGCGTGGTTCCTTGTGTGTGAAGTGGGTATCAAGTCAAACACAATTTCCTTATCAAGTAAAGTCCAAATTCCTTAGATAAGCAGCAAAACGTAGATGTATAGTCCAAACAGATCGATTTTATTCGAACGAACAGGATAAAAACAGATTTTTATCCTGTTCGTTCGAATAAAATCGATCTGTTTGGACTATACATCTACGTTTTGCTGCTTATCTAAGGAATTTGGACTTTACTTGATAAGGAAATTGTGTTTGACTTGATACCCACTTCACACACAAGGAACCACGCTACTCTCAGGTTATTTGACTAATTTATCTACCTTTGTTAATAGTGGTTTAAACCTATTTCCTCTCTCTAATATTACATATTCTTTAATAGGTTTGATGAGTTCCTTAGGATACCCTCTCTCAATAAACATTGTTTCAACATGTTCAAGTTCTTTTAAAAAATCCACCTCCTCGGATATCATCCTAGCCATCCTAATCATTTGTCCTTTTACGACATTTTTCTTAAGTTGATAAGGATGGTCACTATCAAAATGGAGGTACGCGTTGGAATAATGTTCCTTCCTAAAAACATTTGATTTATAACACTTACTATATCTATCTTTGCTTAACTTTACATCAAGAAAGTGTGTTTCCTCCATTTCTATTTGGTGTACAAAACTTAAAAATGAGGTAGTGTGATTAATATACTGTATAAACTCATCAATACAGTCTTTTGTTCCATTCCATAGAACAAAACTATCATCCAAGAACCTAAAGTACTTGACAATATATTGATTATACATAGAACTAAAAACATATTGGGCCAGACTCAGGAAGGCTTACATGGAGTTCAAGAGTAGTGTAAGCCTCCGTGTAAGCCTCCCGATTCAGGAACAGCCCAAATCTCTGTGTAAGAGACAGCTAACATGTTTCTTACACGGACTGGGCGTGGAAATGCTCAATACCTCATTTGCAGCTCAAAGATATGCAAATGAGGTATCTGAGCGATCCACGAAGCAGAAACCAGTCCGTGTAACGGACGCGTTAGCTGCAGAAATGTACTCAGCTGACAACTGAGTACATTTCTGCAAAATTAAAAACGGAGCTATGTCAGCTCCAAATAAAGGGTGCATTTGTTTCATTAACCATGCCAATGGCCAAATATGTGGCCATTGGCATGAAAAACTGTTGCAAAAATATGTTATATAATTTTTCTTTTTTCCCCACGGGATTTTGAGGTTTAACTGCAGTGCACACCCACGCAAACAGGGTGCGCTACCTAAAACTAAAAACCGAAGCTTATAAGCCCACAATTGTGGGATTTATGTATTACATGGAATGTCAATGGAGGGACGTGCAGACCAAAAACAATATGGCCTCTGTTTAGTGGTTGTCAAGGGGGGGAAGCTCAGTGTAAGACATGTAACTAGTCATTACTAGGCAATCCTATGTAAATGAGGGTTACAATACTGAATCACACTGCCACATAGGTAATGAGCACTTTTTGAGTAGTGTAAGAGTTAGAGAAGGGGGAGGAACAGAGTAAGAGATAGGTGACATCACGGGGGGGAAGGATAGATACAAATGTACCAGACTGGAGGGCAATGTAAGGTGAAAGATGACAGACAGACTTCAGGGAGGGAGGTGTGTCCCAACAAAACACTAGGAAAGTCAAGAAATTGAAGGTTTACGCTATCCCTACACTCAAAGTTTCTTGAAATACGTGCATGCGCGTGTAAGGCAGGCTCAACATATGGGAGCGTGTTGCAGACCGTTTACAACGGTTTGCGCGGGCGTGCACGTGTGTAAGGCAGTTTTAACATGAATCAGCCTAGTTCACACCGTGTAAGGATGTGTGCGCGCGTGTAACACCGTGTAGGGATGTGTGCGCATGTTTAAGTGACTGTGAGCGTGTTTAAGCTGGTGTGCACATTGCTCCCCTTCAGGAAACAGAGAGGAAACAGGAAACAACCAAAATACTCGGAAACTGCCAGAGGATACTGCTGGAGTTAATTGGTGGAAACAATTGGAAGCAGGCAATTATGCAGGCAGACTAGAAGCCCAACCCAGCACTTAAAACACTGCAAAGAGCAGTGCAGGGTGTTTCTCACAAGAGATACTGCAAGAAAGTAAGCTATCAGAATTGAAAACTGAAAAAGCTGAACTCAGAGCAGAAATGCTAGGGGCTGCCATAGCTGTTATAATCAGGCAAAGGCGAATTGCTGAGGGTGGTGACAATGCAGATGCTGACAGACAACCCAGAGTGAGGAGAAGGAGAAGAGTATACAGGCCCAGGGTCACCTACCATGGGTTACATGAGCTGGAGATAGTAGAGCGCTACAGAGTGGACAGAGACCTTCTGCAGCAGATTGTTGAGCTGTGCAGGCCACATCTCACACACAGAACCAACAGAGGGAACCCATCCCAGTGGAAACCAAGGTATGTGTTGGCCTAAGAATACTAGCAACAGGTACCTTCCAGAGACCAACTGGTGATATGATGGGGATATCACAGGCATCAGCCTCCAGGGTACTGCACCAGTTCCTGGATGCCATGTCAGCACATGTCGGTGATCATATATATGTCCCTAATGACCGTGAGGTTGTGGCCAGCAATATCGTCTCTTCCAGCAAATAGCGGGATACCCTGAGGTGCTGGGTGCAATAGACTGCACGCACGCGCATCAAAGCACCAGCTGGTGAGCGGGTAGAGTCTACATTAACCGCAAGGGATACCCCTCCATCAACTGCCAGGTCGTGTGTGATGCCCAGGGCATAATAATGAATGTGTGTGCTGGCTGCCCTGGGAGCTACCACGATTCCCACATCTGGCATCTGACGAGGTGTACCAATCATTTGCCAGTGGGGACTTCCCACACGGACACCTAGTTGGGGGATGCATGTTATGCACTTGAGCCGTGGCTGATGACACCCATCAGAAATGCACACACACCTGAACAGGAACGCCATAATGAGGCACACGCACAAACACGTAATGTCATAGAGCGTGTGTTTGGGCTGCTCAAGTCACGGTTCCGGTGTCTGGACACATCTGGTGGAGCCTTGCAGTACACACCAACTACATGTACCCAAATGGTCATGATATGTGCTATGCTACATAATATGATCCTGCGGAAACAGCTGCAGCAGGACCAGCACAGGGCTGGGCCTAACATCCCCCACCATTGCCAAGGCCACCACAGGCAGAGGGTGACTCGGAGGAGGAACAACCTGACCTTGTCCCAGTAGGCAGAAGGAGGCGTGCCCAGTATGCCCTGGCCTTGGCAAAGAGGCAACGCATAGCACATACACTTGGTCAGTAGGAACACTGGGACTGATACCCGCTCTGACTCACTCATATAGTAACAGGGATGCCTAACATGACACAACCTGCTTCCAAACATGTACAGGGAGTGTAGTATTTGCATCCGACAGAGAAAGCCCTGCAGCACCACCTGAGGCATGAATGCCATGTGTTAAGTAATGTAATACCATGTACCATATGAACACCTGAGGACCCGACTAACATCCACCCTCACCAATCATAAACCACAAAAAACACAAACCTACCTCATAGGTACCACAAGGGATAGGAACCTAGATGTAATACTACCCAATGCCAGAAGTATAAATGCGTGCAGTGTAAACGCACACAGTATAGAGAATGTAGATATCAGTGCTGTAATAGAAAACAGGGTCCAAGCCCACATCAGCACCCTGACACTACCAGGTCACACCTCTGTCCTAATAGCAGGAACTGCCCCAGGCCTACTCTGGCAACGTGAGTGTCAAACGAAATATTACTGTCAACCTGGGTGCCCAGGTCCCTGATAACCTCTTCTGTGCTTAGAGGATTGCCACCTAGATGGGAACTAGGGGTAACCCTGTTGTTCCCGAAGGGTATGACTATGCATTGTTTAGCGTTTAACGTAAGGCCATGGCTCTGGCACCAGTTATCTGTGTCTATGAGACCCTTCTGAAGGATGTCTGTGTCAGATGGGTTTCCAACTATGGTTCACAGTTTGCAGTCATCTTCAAACTTTGTCAGCCATAATCCTCCTGTGTTTGCTTGTACTTCTGAAAAGTAGATGCTGAACAAATGTGGGCCCAGGACTGAGCCCTGTGGGACAACACTTGTGACAGCTCTGGAGTGTGACATGGCACCAGCAACTTTGACCCTGTGTGTTCTGTCACTTAGCCAGTTTGCAAACCATCCTGTGATGCATGGGTTCACATTTAAGCTGGTGATGTTTTCAATGATACCTGAGTGGGGTATTGTGTCGAAAGCCTTTGCCAGGTCAAGGTAGGCTGTGTGGACTGCCTTGCCCACGTCAATGGCCTGGGTGACTGTCTTGAAAAAGTCAACCAAGTTTAAAAGGCATGATCTGCCCTTGACAAAGCCAAACTGGATTGGATCCAACGTCTGCAAGTCCCCTATGTCTTCATTTATTATTCCCATTATGATCCTCTCCATAGCTTAGCAGACCAGGCTTGTCAAGCTGATGGGATGGTAGTTTCCGGGGTTGGTGGAGACACCTCCTTTGTGAAGTGGGTCCACCATTGCCGTATGCCACTCCTTGGGCACATATCCTGAGGTGAGGCTAAGATTAAACAGCTGCCCTAACTGCGGGTGTAATTCCTCATTGAGTTCATGCAGCACACAACTGGGGACACCATCTGGTCCCATGGATAAAGTGTTTTCCGCCTTAGATAGAGCAGTTCTCACACCAGCATTGGAGATGTTTGGGGGGCTACAATCCTCTGGTGGAGATACCCCTCCAGTTGGGGAGGGAGAAATCCGCACTGAACCTGTCAGCCAGTATGTTGGCAATGTCTGTAGGTTCAGTGATATTTACATCATTCCGAACTAATTCTGAGCATATCTGGGAGTTCCCTCCCAGGTGTCAAACATAGGTAAAAAAGGCCTCATGATCGTCCCTTGAGTCCTGAGTGGGTTTACTCTCAAAACTTGCCTTGGATGATTGTATGGGGGAACCCAGTGTTTTACTCATAATGAGCAGGGGTGTCTTCCCTTCTACGGATGTCGCTCTATCTTGTAGTAGCTCCTTCTTTTTGTTGTAGAGCTTGTTTATGGCTGGGGTCCACCAGACTGGATGCTTGCCTGTGGTACAAAGAGTCTTTGTGTTGTTTGGGATTGCTTGATCCATGCAGTCCTGGAGGTGCTGGTAGAAGGCATTTGTAAGTGATACAGCGGCTTGGGTAATGGTGTCCGCTGGCTTGGGGGGCTTGAAAGAGACCACACCAGTCCTTAGAAATGTGAAGTCGGCATTTGAGAAGGTCTTCACTGTTTGTTTTTCTATCTGGGGTGTGGGTGGGATGTGGACTCCCACTGAGATTAGTTCATGATCTGATCTCACCAATGATGGGTATACTTCTGGTGTTGAACAGTGTGACCCCATGTTCGTGATGATGAGTTCTAGTATGTTGTCTCCACTTGTGGGGATGGTGACCAGTTGTTCCATGGCATTTGAGTGTATGAACTCTTGGAACCTTTGGGTTAGAGTGTTGGGGCTTGATTAGTGATCCCAGTCTATATATGGATAGTTGGAATCACCCAGTATGATGGTGTTTGGAGATACATTTATCCCCTCCAGTGTTGTCAGGACAGCTGTGTGAGGTACCTGAGTTTGAGAGGGTGGCATGTAACATGCTACAAACTGCAGAGCAGTCTTGCCTACGGTTACTGGCACCTGGATGGTCTCCGATGCATTGTGTGTTGCCACCAACCTTGAGGTGAGGGTGTCCTTGATGAATATGGACACCCACCCTCCTTTCTTGGTGTTGTCCGGATTTTGGTGCCGGAATGCATGATATGAGGTAACACCCGATAGTGCCGGGGTGCTGTCAGAAGCCGTGAACCAGGTTTCAGGCACAGCACAGACATCAATGTACTACATACTGAGAAGGGCATCGAGTGTGTGCAGCTTGAGGTTGAGACCTCTGGCATTGAGCAGCATTACCCTTAGTGTCTTTCCTTTTCTGTGTTCTAGGGTGGAAGGTGTAGAATCTGATTCTTGCATAAAAAAGGCACAATGGGGGTGGCAAGAGCATCAGCCGAAATCCGGAAGCCCAGGGGTGACAGGTGCAAGCCGTCCCTTGCAAATCAGCATGGCCTGTCCAGCATGTCATCCCAGGCAGACAGACATTGGACCCCCTTTGAATGACACCATAGTTTAAGCAAATTATTACAGCTGATCATCTTGTCTCTGTTTATGTGGCATCATACTTGGTGAAGGTAGGATACTGCTCAAGGTCAGGGTCATACCTGCCTGGCCTACATAATCAGAGGGATCCTCTATGTCTCTTTCCATGTAGTCCAGGGAGGTACATCTCAGGTCTTTCACAGCAGCATGGATAATGACTGGGTCAGACTTGTACTTGCAGTTGAGTGACCTGAGTGCTTGCATTATGTGGTGGATTCCAGTGCCCGATAGGCAGCTTACTGTGACCTCCTCCGTACTCGATCTGGTGAGCGGGACGTCAGTGTGTCTGACTATGGAGTCACCTATGACAAGTGTGTCTGGCATTGTGTTTGGCCTTAAGGGCTGTGACTGTTTGGCACACTGACTCTGTGGTCTATGTGTTGCATGTGCTGTGCCCTGTGGAGGCAGTTGTGTGGGTGTCTGCTGTGGTGGCCGCTGCTGTTTTGGTAGAATTCTGATCAGAGCCTCCGAGTATGTCTTTGTGTGTCTATGTGTATGATTTTAAGTTGTGATAGTGCTATGTGAGACTGGGTTTGTGATGTGTGTGGTTACCTTCACCTTCTCTCTGGTCTTGCTAGTCCTATGTTGAGAGAGCTCAGCCTCCACTTTGGCTATATAGTTGCATCTCTCACATGTATGTGTGTTTTATGGGAGAAGGAGAGGGTTGTCAGTGTACATGAGGCAATTGTAACATTGCCTCAATATTCCCAGGTTCACCAGCTGAGCAGGAGAGGACACTAGCAACTGATCCCTAGACATGCTAGAAGGAATAGACAAAACAATGTTTATTTTTTATTTATTTATTTTACATTTGTTGACCGGGATGGTCCGACTGGATACATGTCCATTTTCAGCGGAGGCCCGGGGAGAAAAGCTCCACAGAGAAAAAAGTTACACTTTCATTTATATACAGATAAGTACACTACCTAACGCAAATACATAAAAATTCGAGGTTCACATAAACAGAATCAGTGATACACATAAATACTTCACAATTGTATTTAGATACATTATAGTTGATATTCTAGGTTGATATCCCATTGCTTATAGAGTCAAGTCAGGCAATGGGGAGCTTGACTTCATAGGTACCCATGATGGTGGAATTAGGGGGTGTGCGCTTACAAATTATTTGGATTAAGGGGACGAAAAAAACACCTAGTCAAACAGGTGGAGAATACTACTAGTTGTGTGTCAGAGAGAACTAGTCTGGTTGTTACATGGGCACAGCCAGTGTTCTTTAAAAAATTGTTTAAGATTGTTTTGAATAGATATTGGGATGTAGTAAGTCTTAAATTATTGGGGAGGGAATTCCAGACTTTCCCTATAGAGTTAGCAAAGAGGGCTTCTCTGGCTGAGTTGTTGGATTTGATGGTTTGGACCAGGACTCTATGTGAGGAGCGAAGACAGGTAAGATTAGAGTATGGTGTAAGAAGATTTTGCAAGGAGGGGGTTTTATCTGGTTGCTTAATAATTTTAAACGCTTCTGTGAGTTGGTTTAGTTTGAGAAGATTAGATAATTCTAGCCAGTCAAGTTTCCTTAGGTTAATGCAGTGATGAGTTCTGTAAGGACCACCTACTACAAATCTGGCGATGTGATTATAGGCAGCAGAGAGTTTATTGATCTCACTTTTGTTAAGGAATGAAAGCACAGGAGAGGCATACAGTAATGTGGAAAGTAGATGCACGGAGATGGTTAGTTTGGCAGTAGGGGTTAGAAAGTTTTAATTCTATACAAGGAACCAAGTTTCTTATTTACAGTCTTTACGGTTTGACTGATATGCATATCAAATCTAAGCCTACTATCAATGGTGACTCCTAATAGTTTAGTGTTGGTAACAGGCTCAATCATGATACCATTAATAGATTGCACGAAGAATGGACAATTATTGAATTGGGCTGTGGTTTGGACTGATGGACTAACTGAGGTGGGATGAAATACTAGTAGCTTGGTTTTTTTTGGATTTAGAATGAGTTTCCGTTCTGAGAGCCACTTTTCAACTATGGTAAAACAGTTTTGGGTTGTTACTTGTAGGTCAGGGAGGGAGATATCCGAGCAAATCAATGTGGAATCATCTGCATACTGGATGCAGGTGGCCTTAGGGATGACTGAGTAAAGGTCGTTTATGAATACAGAGAAGAGAAGAGGACCAAGTATAGAGCCTTGGGGGACCCCTATGGTATTTGGCAATGGTTGAGAAATCTTATTTTCCCATCGAACTGCCTGTTGTCTTCCAGAGAGGTAAGCTTTGAACCAGTTAAGAGCCGGGTAATCAAGGTAAAAGGTTTCAAGAGTGTGAAGTAGTAGTTGGTGGTTGACCATGTCAAAGGCTTTTGACAAGTCAAGAAAGAGGGCTGAGGAAATTTTTTTGTTATTACGGTTTTTATTGATTGAGTCGGTAAATGAGAGTCGGTAATGTTGGAATACAGGGAGATATCAAGCCCCCCCAAACCACATCATAGTGCTTGACTGACAATACCTACACATACACCATAGTTTCATAGTGTCATAGTTCACTAGTAGGCTATCCGCCCTAGTGCATGTATATGCCTAGCCATAGTGATGTGGCTATTGCCACCCCTTATAGTGGTAATAAGTGTACAGAATAGATTCCGAATATTGTGCCTCTGACTTAGTAGTGACACATTATGACCCCCTTACGTAACTGAATAACATGACTGTGCCTCTGTCTAGTCTGTGCCTCTGTCTCATATGCAGTTGTCCAGATGTCTCTTGAAGAGAGTCAGTGAGGGACTCTGTCTAACATGAACTGGGATACTCTGCTAGAGTGTGAGATGCCTCTGAGTTATGACTCTGTCCCTCCAGCATGTCCTATACATGTATGTGCTGAGGTTCAAATCTTCAGCTCTCATGGTTCTGGTGGATTTGGATTGCTTGCAGTGGAGCATGTCCACCAAATCCTGATTGGACATGGTCTTGTATGTCAGGCATAGGTCACCTGTAAGTATGCGGTATGACACTGAATAAAGCTGGGTTTCCTCTATTCTGGAAGCATATGACATGTGTTGTAGACCCCTGATCTTCATGGTAAGGTACTTTTGGGGTCTCTCCAGCTGTTGCAAGTGCTGGGTGACGTACATACCAAATGGGGCTTTGTATTCAATCATGGGCCTGATAAGGGAGAAGTATAGTGGTACAATGACCACCTATGATCTGGATGGAAAACCCTCCATGATAAGGTGGGCAAGATAGAAAGTCTTTCTAACCACTTTGGCAACATGGGTGTCAAACGAGATGTCACTATCTACACGTGTCCCCAGGTGTCTGATTTGTTTTCTGTGCTCAGTGGGTTGCTGTCTATGTATTGATCTGTGGGTACTTTGTTCCTCCCAAAGGGGATGACTACACATCAGTTGCATTCAGTTTCAAGCCATGAGTCTGGCACCAGCTATCCGTCTTTGTGACGGCATTCTGTAGGATGTGTGTGCCGGCTGATGTATTCACTATGGTGCCTAGGTTGCAGTCATCTGCAAACTTTGTCAGCCACAACCCTCCTATGTTTGCTTTCACATCTGAAAAGTAAATACCAATTAAGAGGGGTCCCAGGACACATCCTTGTGGGACACCACCTGTGACTGGCTTTGAATCTGACAAGGCACCTGCAATGTTGACTTTATGGGTTCTGTTTCCTAGCCATTTTGCAACCTATCCTGTGACATATGGTGTTATGTCAGCTGTTGAGCTTGTCTATGATGCCTGAGTGGGGTATTGTGTCACAGGCCTTAGCCAAGTGCAGGTAGGTTGTGTGGACTGTGTAGCCCTCATCAATGGCCCTACTGACAGTTTCACAGTAGTCAACTAGGTGCAAAAGGCAGGATCTGCCCTGTACAAAGCTGAACTGGGTGGGATCAAGGGTCTGTAGGTCAGCAATGTCTCTGTGTAAGAGCTACATAATGACTCTTCCCATAGCTTTGCAGACAAGGCAGGTTAAGCTTGTGTGGTGGTAGTTGCCATGGTCTGTGGAGGCATCTCCTTTGTGGAGTGGGACCACTGTTGCCGTACGCCAGTGTTCAGGTACATATCCTGTAGCAAGGCTAAGGTTAAATAGCATTTGTATATACGGGTCCAGCTCCTTCTGGAGTTCACATAGCATGCAACTGGGGATACCATCACGTCCCATTGATGCTGTGTACTTGTCTTTGCTGAGTGCGGCTCTCACATGGACATCCAAGATGACAGTGAGGTTACATACAGCTGTGATAACTATCTTCTTTTGGGGGTGAGGGAGGGGGTAAATCGCACTTTAGCTGTCCGCCGGAATGTTGCCAATTATCTGTCAGGTCACTGGAATATATGTTGTTGTGTACCAACTCTGAGCATATCTGAGGGGTCCCAACCAGGTGTCTGACATAACTGAAGAAAGCAGTGTGGTTACCTTCATTGTCTTTGGTGATGTATGTCCCCAAGTTGACCTTGCATGTCTTTATGAGATAATGTAGCTTTCTACTAGTGCTAATCACAGCTGTCTTCCCTTTTGGAGATGTAGCTCTGTCTTGCATTAGTATCCCTCATCTGTTATACAGTTTGTTTATGGCTGGGGTCCACCAGACAGGCCACTTTCCCTTTGTGGAGAGGGTCCTGTTTTTATTTGTGATTGCATGGTCCATGCTTTCTGACATCTAGCTAAGGGGAGGTCATTGTGGTTCTGCAGTTATCTTTCATCAGCATTAGAAATGACCACAACAGCCCCTGTGGGGTGTACCTCATGCAGACACATCCAGCAACTGTAAAGTCCACAACAGTACCTCACCAGGAGTATGAAAGAGTTGGAACACATGTAATGTGTCGCCTGATTAAACAGAGTGCAGCTCCACACACTGCCATGCTGTCCACCCAGACGCAAGCTGTGCCTGATGTAGAAAGCCATGTCCAAGCTGGAATCAATGCACATGCTGCACCTTGTACAATCTGAATGGCAGGGAGCTATGCACGAGGGACCTGAACCCCAGCACTGACATATATAGGACAGGCTGTACTGCATTATCCATAACACAGAAGCCACCCCCACACATGAGTAAACTACCAGTACAGGTTATCCGTAGAGTCACTCGTTGATTCCCCTCAACAGGAATCCTAATGAGTGGGTGGGAGATGGTAGGTTTACCCTGGGTATCAATGTTATGTCACAGGTAGACAGAGGCACAGTATACTAAACAAGACATATGTCATGGCAAACTACAGTTACAATGTGTTGACGGACAAACACACTCTCCGACTAGCATTAGAAATGGCCTAGGGCACATCGGTAGTGTTTGCCAATGTACACCCATGTTGTGGAATACACTACTGATGTTGGATGAGGCTGTTGTAAGTAGTTCACATCTGAACATAATGCAACATGGTCAAATAGGTTCATAGGTACAAAGGTTTATACTAGGCTATCTTCCCTAAGGCAGGTATAAGCCTAGCCCAGGGGTTGTTGGCGTACACCACCCCTTATATGGAAACAGTACTGTGCCCATTATTTTGTCGTGCCTCTCTCCAGCAGTGACACAGTGACGATCCCCGGGTTAAACGTATGACCTCCCATCCACAGGTCAAGATACCTCTTGAACACAGCCAGCAAGGTGCTCTGCCTCACATGGACCAGGATTGTATTCCACAGCATAGGGAGTCTCCGAGTGATAACTCCATCACTCCAACATGTCGAACGTACATCCATGCTAAGGTGTAAGTCACTTGCACTAGTGGTTCAGGTGGATCTGTCGATTCTGAGGTGGAGCATGTCCATTAATCCCTGTTTGGACATGGCCTTGCATGTCAGGCACATGTCACATCTAAGCAGACGGTATGTGACTGAATAGAGCGGGAGTGTCTTCAATCTGGCAGCATATGACAGATGTTGGGGTTCCTTTATCCTTTAGGTGGGGGACATTCAGGGTGTCTCCAATTGCTGCAGATGTTGGGTGAGATACATCCAGAATAGGGCATTCTACTCGATCACCGGTCTGATAAGTGAAGAGTACAGGGGAACAATGACCCACTAGATCTAGATGTGAATCCCATCCTGATCAGGTGGGCAATGTAGAAGGTCTTTCTAGCCACTTTAGCAACGTGAGTGTCAGAAGAACGGCGACTGTCAACCTGGGTCCCCAGGTCCATGATAACCTCCTCTGTGCTTAGAGGATTGCCACCTATATGGTAGCTTGGGGTTACCTTGCTTTTCCTGAAGGGTATGTCTACACATGTTGTGCACTTTGACTTCAGGCCATGGCTCTGGCACCAGCTATCAGTTACCGTGAGTCCCTTCTGAAGGATATCCGTGTCTGATGCACTGTCCACTATGGCGCCCAGTGTGCAGTCATCTGCAAACGTTGTCAGCCAAAGTCCCCCCATGTTGGCCTGTACTTCTGAGAAGTACATGACAAACAATAGGGGGCCAAGGACTGAGCCCTGTGTGACACCATCTGTGACCAGCCTGGAGTCTAACATAGTGCCAGCAACTCTAACCCTGTGGGTCCCGTCCTTAAGCCAGTTTGCAACCCATCTTGTGACATATGGGTTTACATTTCAGTTGTTAGGGTTTTCTACAATACCTGAGTGGGGTATTGTGTTGAAAGTGTTTGCAAGGCCAAGGTAGGCTGTATGGACTGCCTTTCCCTCAACAATGGCCTAAGTGACCGTTTTGAAGATGTCAACCGAGTACAAAAGGCATGATCTGCACTTGACCAAGCCAAACTGGGACGGGTACAATGTCTGCATGTCCCCTATATCTTTGTTTATGAGCTCAATTATGATCCTCTCCATAGCTTTGCAGACTAGACTTGTTAAGCTTATGGGGCAGTAATTACCAGGGTCCGTAGAGGCACCGCCCTTGTGCAGATGTGCACAACTGGACCCTAACCAGGCTGTTGTGCACACTATGGAAATGTAAAGCAGTGATAGGACTGAAGCCCAGGATACTGACCACCACAGTGAAAGTACTGAACCACTACACTATACAGTACTACAGTGTTAGGTCAGTATGAATGGATGTTGACAATTGTGTGCAAAGTATCCCATGCAAAACCTGCAGGCACAGTATACTCCCTGTTGTGTTCACACAAAAAGCATTTGGACAGTAACTACACAACATGGCACAGAACACACAACCATAAACTGGAGGTATTTGTTGAAGGTCACACTCATCCACAAATGTGATGGGCTGCAGAGTTCAACATATGGAAAGCCCACACTGGGCATGCTCACACACTTAGATAAATGAGACATCTTTCACACAACATGCCATGGGAAGGCTGAACTGGGCATGCTCACACACTTGGTCCAAATGTTACTCCTAACAACTGTGAAAACACACCAGAGGATGCTCATTCCCCTTTCTAGACACTGATCATGTAAGCACCCTATTAGTATATCAGGAGAAAAGGAATCTCCCAGTAATCCGAATAGCGCGCTCTGCTAATGCGTCCGTCTGTAGTGTCATAACATAGTTAGGTAGGGGTTTGAATGTGGCAAGCGTGTGTGAAGGGGGGTAAGTGTGTGTGTAAGTGTGTATGAAAGAAACATCCCTTTTGGCAACTGGGAAAACACACCACAGGATGTTCATTCCACTTTCTAAACTCTGATGATGTAAGCACCCTATAAGTATATCAGGAGAAAAGGAATCTCCCAGTAATCTGAATAGCGTGCTCCGCTAATGCGTCCGTCTGTAGTGTCATAACATAGTTAGGTAGGGGTTTGAATCCAGCAAGTGTGTGTGAAGGGGGATAAGTGTGTGTGTAAGTGTGTATGAAAGAAACATCCCTTTTGGCAACTGGGAAAACACACCACAGGATGCTCATTCCACTTTCTAAACTCTGATGATGTAAGCACCCTATAAGTATATCAGGAGAAAAAGAATCTCCCAGTAATCCGAATAGCGCGCGCTACTAATGCATCTGTCTGTAGTGTCATAACATAGTTAGGTAGAGGTTTGAATCTAGCAAGTGTATGTGAAGGGGGGTAAGTGTGTATGAAAGAAACATCCCTTTTGGCAACTGGGAAAACACACCACAGGATGCTCATTCCACTTTCTAAACTATGATGATGTCAGCACCCTATAAGTATATCAGGGGAAAGGAAATCTCCCAGTAATGCGAATAGCGCACTGTGCTAATGCATCCGTTTCTAGTGTCATAACATAGTTAGGTAGGGATTTGAATCCGGCAAGTGTGTGTGAAGGGGGGGGGGGGGTAAGTGTGTCTGACCGAAATATCCCTTTTGGCAACTGGGAAAACACACTACAGGATGCACATACCCCTTTCTAAATGACATCACAATTATGTATGGCTTTTGATTACAGACATGCCACGTGTGTTTTGCCCACACAGAATGCCCATGTGTGCGCGTGCACTGCTAATGCGTCCGTCTCTAGTGTCATAACATAGCTAGGTAGGGGTCCGAAATATCCCTTTTGGCAACTGGGAAAACACACTACAGGATGCACATACCCCTTTCTAAATGACATCACAATTATGTATGGCTTTTGATTACAGACATGCCACGTGTGTTTTGCCCACACAGAATGCCCATGTGTGCGCGTGCACTGCTAATGCGTCCGTCTCTAGTGTCATAACATAGCTAGGTAGGGGTTTGACTCTAGCAAGTGGCAAGTGTGTGTGAAGGGGAGTAAGTGTGTGGGTAAGTATGTACGAAAGAAACATCCCTTTTGGCAACTGGGAAAACACACCACAGGATGCTCATTCCACTTTCTAAACTATGATGATGTCAGCACCCTATAAGTATATCAGGGGAAAGAAAATCTCCCAGTAATGCGAATAGCGCACTGTGCTAATGCATCCGTTTCTAGTGTCATAACATAGTTAGGTAGGGATTTGAATACAGACAAGTGTGTGTGAAGGGGTAAGTGTGTATGATTGATATATCCCTTTTGGCAACTGGGAAAACACACTACAGGATGCACATACCCCTTTCTAAATGATATCACAATTATGTATGGCTTTTGATTACAGACATGCCACGTGTGTTTTGCCCACACAGAATGCCCATGTGTGCGGGTTAACTGGGAAAACACACTACAGGATGCACATACCCCTTTCTAAATGATATCACAATTATGTATGGCTTTTGATTACAGACATGCCACGTGTGTTTTGCCCACACAGAATGCCCATGTGTGCGGGTTAACTGGGAAAACACACTACAGGATGCACATACCCGTTTCTAAATGATATCACAATTATGTATGGCTTTTGATTACAGACATGCCACGTGTGTTTTGCCCACACAGAATGCCCATGTGTGGGTTTGGCAACTGGGAAAACACACTACAGGATGCACATACCCTTTCTAAATGATATCACAATTATGTATGGCTTTTGATTACAGACATGCCAATGTGTTGGTAATTGCCCACAGAATGCCCATGTATCCGGGTTGGCAACTGGGAAAACACACTACAGGATGCACATACCGCTTTCTAAACGATATCACAATTATGTATGGCTTTTGATTACAGACATGCCACGTGTGTTGGGGGGGGTAATTGCCCACACAGAATGCCCATGTGGGTTGGCAACTGGGAAAACACACTACAGGATGCACATACCCCTTTCTAAATGATATCACAATTATGTATGGCTTTTGATTACAGACATGCCACGTGTGTTAATTGCCCACACAGATTGCCCATATATCCGTTTGGCAACTGGGAAAACACACTACAGGATGCACATACGCCTTTCTAAACGATATCACAATTATGTATGGCTTTTGATTACAGACATGCCACGTGTGTTGGGGGGGTAATTGCCCATACAGATTGATATATCCGTTTGGCAACTGGGAAAACACACTACAGGATGCACATACCCCTTTCTAAATGATATCACAATTATGTATGGCTTTTGATTACAGACATGCCACGTGTGTTTTGCCCACACAGAATGCCCATGTGTGCAGGTTAACTGGGAAAACACACTACAGGATGCACATACCCCTTTCTAAACGATATCACAATTATGTATGGCTTTTGATTACAGACATGCCACGTGTGTTGGGGGGGTAATTGCCCACACAGAATGATAAATCCCGTTTGGCAACTGGGAAAACACACTACAGGATGCACATACCCCTTTCTAAACGATATCACAATTATGTATGGCTTTTGATTACAGACATGCCACGTGTGTTGGGGGGGTAATTGTGTATGATTCATATATCCGTTTTGGCAACTGGGAAAACACACTACAGGATGCACATACCCCTTTCTAAACGATATCACAATTATGTATGGCTTTTGATTACAGACATGCCACGTGTTTTGCCACACAGAATGCCCATGTGTGATATATCCGTTTTGGCAACTGGGAAAACACACTACAGGATGCACATACCCCTTTCTAAACGATATCACAATTATGTATGGCTTTTGATTACAGACATGCCACGTGTGTTGGGGGGGTAATTGTGTATGATTGATATATCCGTTTTGGCAACTGGGAAAACACACTACAGGATGCACATACCCCTTTCTAAACGATATCACAATTATGTATGGCTTTTGATTACAGACATGCCACGTGTGTTGGGGGGGTAATTGTGTATGATTGATATATCCGTTTTGGCAACTGGGAAAACACACTACAGGATGCACATACCCCTTTCTAAACGATATCACAATTATGTATGGCTTTTGATTACAGACATGCCACGTGTGTTGGTAATTGCCCACACAGAATGATATATCCGTGTTGGCAACTGGGAAAACACACTACAGGATGCACATACCCCTTTCTAAACGATATCACAATTATGTATGGCTTTTGATTACAGACATGCCACGTGTGTTGGGGGGGTAATTGTGTATGATTGATATATCCGGTTTGGCAACTGGGAAAACACACTACAGGATGCACATACCCCTTTCTAAACGATATCACAATTATGTATGGCTTTTGATTACAGACATGCCACGTGTGTTGGGGGGGTAATTGCCCATGATTGCCCATATATCCGTTTTGGCAACCGGGAAAACACCCTACAGGATGCACCTACCCCCTTCTAAACGATATCACAATTATGTATGGCTTTTGATTACAGACATGCCACGTGTGTTGGGGGGGTAATTGCCCACACAGATTGATATATCCGTTTTGGCAACTCGGAAAACACACTACAGGATGCACATACCCCTTTCTAAATGATATCACAATTATGTATGGCTTTTGATTACAGACATGCCACGTGTGTTTTGCACACACAGAATGCCCATGTATCCAGGTTTGGCAACTGGGAAAACACACTACAGGATGCACATACCCTTTCTAAACGATATCACAATTATGTATGGCTTTTGATTACAGACATGCCACGTGTGTTGGGGGGGTAATTGTACACAGAATGATATATCCGGGTTGGCAACTGGGAAAACACACTACAGGATGCACATACCACTTTCTAAACGATATCACAATTATGTATGGCTTTTGATTACAGACATGCCACGTGTGTTGGGGGGGTAATTGCCCACACAGAATGATATATCCCTTTTGGCAACTGGGAAAACACACTACAGGATGCACATACCCCTTTCTAAACGATATCACAATTATGTATGGCTTTTGATTACAGACATGCCACGTGTGTTTAGTGTGTATGATTGATATATCCCTTTTGGCAACTGGGAAAACACACTACAGGATGCACATACCCCTTTCTAAACGATATCACAATTATGTATGGCTTTTGATTACAGACATGCCACGTGTGTTTTCATATATCCCTTTTGGCAACTGGGAAAACACACTACAGGATGCACATACCCCTTTCTAAATGATATCACAATTATGTATGGCTTTTGATTACAGACATGCCACGTGTGTTTTGCCCACACAGATATATCCCTTTTGGCAACTGGGAAAACACACTACAGGATGCACATACCCCTTTCTAAATGATATCACAATTATGTATGGCTTTTGATTACAGACATGCCACGTGTGTTTTGCCCACACAGAATGGCCATGTGTGCAGGTTAACTGGGAAAACACACTACAGGATGCACATACCCCTTTCTAAATGATATCACAATTATGTATGGCTTTTGATTACAGACATGCCACGTGTGTTTTGCCCACACAGAATGCCCATGTGTGCGGGTTAACTGGGAAAACACACTACAGGATGCACATACCCCTTTCTAAATGATATCACAATTATGTATGGCTTTTGATTACAGACATGCCACGTGTGTTTTGCCCACACAGATTGCCCATATATCCGGGTTGGCAACTGGGAAAACACACTACAGGATGCACATACCCCTTTCTAAATGATATCACAATTATGTATGGCTTTTGATTACAGACATGCCACGTGTGTTTTGCCCACACAGAATGCCCATGGGTGCGGGTTAACTGGGAAAACACACTACAGGATGCACATACCCTTTCTAAATGATATCACAATAATGTATGGCTTTTGATTACAGACATGCCACGTGTTTTGCCCACACAGAATGCCCATGTATCCGTTTTGGCAACTGGGAAAACACACTACAGGATGCACATACCCCTTTCTAAATGATATCACAATTATGTATGGCTTTTGATTACAGACATGCCACGTGTGTTTTGCCCACACAGAATGCCCATGTGTGCGGGTTGGCAACTGGGAAAACACACTACAGGATGCACATACCCTTCTAAATGATATCACAATTATGTATGGCTTTTGATTACAGACATGCCACGTGTTTTGCCCACACAGAATGCCCATATCCGGGTTAACTGGGAAAACACACTACAGGATGCACATACCCTTTCTAAATGATATCACAATTATGTATGGCTTTTGATTACAGACATGCCACGTGTGTTTTGCCCACACAGAATGCCCATGTATGCGGGTTGGCAACTGGGAAAACACACTACAGGATGCACATACCCTTTCTAAATGATATCACAATTATGTATGGCTTTTGATTACAAACATGCCACGTGTTTTGCCCACACAGAATGCCCATGTGTGGGTTTGGCAACTGGGAAAACACACTACAGGATGCACATACCCCTTTCTAAATGATATCACAATTATGTATGGCTTTTGATTACAGACATGCCACGTGTGTTTTGCCCACACAGAATGCCCATGTGTGGTTTGGCAACTGGGAAAACACACTACAGGATGCACATACCCTTTCTAAATGATATCACAATTATGTATGGCTTTTGATTACAGACATGCCACGTGTGTTTTGCCCACACAGAATGCCCATGTGTGGGTTGGCAACTGGGAAAACACACTACAGGATGCACATACCCCTTTCTAAATGATATCACAATTATGTATGGCTTTTGATTACAGACATGCCACGTGTGTTTTGCCCACACAGAATGCCCATGTGTGCGGGTTAACTGGGAAAACACACTACAGGATGCACATACCCCTTTCTAAATGATATCACAATTATGTATGGCTTTTGATTACAGACATGCCACGTGTTTTGCCCACACAGAATGCCCATGTGTGCGGGTTAACTGGGAAAACACACTACAGGATGCACATACCCCTTTCTAAATGATATCACAATTATGTATGGCTTTTGATTACAGACATGCCACGTGTGTTTTGCCCACACAGAATGCCCATGTGTGCGGGTTAACTGGGAAAACACACTACAGGATGCACATACCCCTTTCTAAATGATATCACAATTATGTATGGCTTTTGATTACAGACATGCCACGTGTGTTTTGCCCACACAGAATGCCCATGTCTGCGGGTTGGCAACTGGGAAAACACACTACAGGATGCACATACCCTTTCTAAATGATATCACAATTATGTATGGCTTTTGATTACAGACATGCCACGTGTTTGCCCACACAGAATGCCCATGTGTGCGGTTTGGCAACTGGGAAAACACACTACAGGATGCACAAACCCCTTTCTAAATGATATCACAATTATGTATGGCTTTTGATTACAGACATGCCACGTGTGTTTTGCCCACACAGAATGCCCATGTGTGCGGGTTAACTGGGAAAACACACTACAGGATGCACATACCCCTTTCTAAATGATATCACAATTATGTATGGCTTTTGATTACAGACATGCCACGTGTGTTTTGCCCACACAGAATGCCCATGTGTGCGGGTTGTCCCTCACAATAATGCATGACATTGATTAAACCAGTTATGGCAATGCACACATGATGCATGTGTGTGCCAAATACACATATGTACCTGTGACCTTCAATAGTTACCATGTGTAATGCCTGCCACATGTGAATACATGGTATTTGCACAGGGTAACATTATGACTGTGGTCTTCTGTGCAGGTGCTGCATGTGGGATGTGTATATACAGTGTGAGATGTAGATGCTATCAGCCTAGTAGTGAGGGATACATACCTGGTCTGGGGCATATAGTCTACCTGTTGTTGATGTACAGGTGCTGCATGTTTTCACCTGTTGTGGGAGTGGTAAGACGTTATTCCATAGCAATGCAGTGACTGCATGCTAAGAACCATTCAGCTAGGGTGTTGTAGCTACACTAATTCATTAGCATTCAGTAATATGTCAGAATCCCTGGTGAGGGTCTGATGCCAACCAAGGTCAGGGTTCTACCAGCCTGTGTCACTTGCTCAGTGATCCCTTCCATGTTCCCTATCATGTATCCCAGTCAGGGACATCCCACATCAGCTGTGGTGGCATGGACAATGACTGAGTCATATGTGTCCATGCATCTGACTGACCTGTATGCTTGTGTTATGTGGTGGACCACAGTGACCCATGAGCATATCACTGTGACCTACACCTTGTCCAGCCTGGTGAGCATGTTCTCACTGTACTGGATAATAAAAGTACCTAACACAACTGCGGCAGTAGTGTGGTATAGCTGTACAGACTGTGCTTGTTTGACACACAGGATTTGTGTGCTATGTGTTATGCGTGCTGTGTGCAGGCCTAATGTATGCCTGTGTGCCAGCTGCAGAGATGTCCGCCAGTCATGCAGGATGCTATCCTTAGGCTCCACAACTGGCCCGGTGTGTTTCCATGCTTGTATTGCTGTCCGTGTAGGTCCACATCAGATTGGTATTGCTATCACTGTAGTATTTCATGCCACCCGACAGGTTATGCCAGTACTGGGTTCAGAGTGCTTAGTCCACAGTTTGGCCATGTGTTTCCATCTCATACATGTGTTGTACATCCATGGGTAGGGGATAGGGTTGACTGTGTACATGTGGCAGCTGTGACATTACTACATGACACACATATTCCACAACTGTACCATAGAGGTGACTGACAACTGACCTTTGCACATGCTACCATAGTATTGAGATTGCATTGGTGATTAACAGCACATAGGGCCAATGGTGAACAAGATACATAGGCCCATAGGTTCATACTGGGATGTCTGCCCAGGGCATGTATCCACCTAGCCAGAATGTGTGTGGCTTTCAACATGCATTGTACATCTGTCTTGCTATGCCCTTTTCCAAGGTTAGTATACTGTGCCTCTGTCTCACAGTGACACATAAGTGATACCCAGGGTAACCCTACAATGTCACATCCAGTCATTAATATCACTCTTGAAGATAGTCACTGAGTCACTCTGCCTAACCTCTATTGGGATAATATTCAAGAATGAAGGGAGCCTCCGAGTTGTGAATGTGCCCCTCCAGCATGTCCTATGTATATCACCCCTGAGGTTAAAGTCTTTCCAGCGTGTATCCTGATGGGATCTGGATATTCTGAGGTGCAGCATGGCCATTAAGTGAGGGTTTGACATGGCTTTATATGTCAGGCACAGATTGCCTATGAAGAGGCAGTATGCCACTGAGTAGAGCTGCTGTTTCTTTAACCAGTCAGTATGTGGTATCTGTTTGAGCCCTTTGATCCTCTTGTCAAGGTACGTATGTGGTATTTCCATTTGCTGCAGGTGTCTGGTAAGGTGCATGCCGACAGGTTCATCGTAGTCAATTATGGGCATGATGAGGGATGAGTAAAGGGGCACAATGTCCTCCCCTGATCTACATGTGGATACCATCATGATGATGTGGCCCATATAACATGTTTTCCTAACCACTTTGTCCATGTTGTTGTCAAATGGTTGAATGCTATCAACCTGTGTACCCCAAGGTCCATAATTCCTTCGTCTGCACTTAATGGATTAACACATATGTGGTACTTTGTGGTCACTTTGTGTTTGACAAAGGGGATGACTATACGCTTTCTGTCATTCACCTTGAGGCCATGGCTGTGGCACAAGTCGTGTGTTTGCAAGAGGCGCTTTTGGAGGATGCGTGTTAGCTGGAGAGTTGATTATGGCGTACGGTTTGCAGTCACCTGCGACTTGCTCAGCCACAGTACTTCCATGTTGGCCTGTACCTATGATAAATATATAATGAACATGACAGCTCCCAGGGCTGAGCCTTGTGGGACACCACTTGTACCAGGTTGGAGGCTGACATGGCTCCAGCAATTCTAGCCATGTGTGTTCTGCCCTTGAGCCACTGTGCAATACCCATAGTGACATAGGGGTTAATATGTACACTGGTGAGCTTCCCTAGAATGCATAAGTGGGGTATTGTATCAAAGGCTTATGCAAGGTCCAGGTAGGCTGTGTAGACCTCCTTCTCCTTGACAGTGGCCTTGGTGACTGTTTCAAAGAAATCAAACAGGTTTGAGAGGCAGGATCTGCCATTAACAAAGCCAAACTGTGTATGGTGACATGTCTGTAGGTCCACAATATCTAGATATGTGAGGTTCATGATGATCCTTGCCATAGCTTTGCAGACAAAGCTAGTCAGACATATGGGGCGAATAGTGTCCAGGATCTGTGAAGGCACCACCTGAATGTAGAGGGACCACTGTTGCTGTACGCCACTCTTTGGCCACATATCATGTAGTAGGGCTGGGATTGAACAGTAGTGTTATGTCTGGGTGTAGCTCTTCTTGTGGTTCATGTAGGACACAGCCTGGGACACTGTCTGGTCCCATTGATGCAGTGTTTATTGCTTTGGGAAGGGCATCTCTTACCTGAGCATCTGTGATGTCAGGGGGGGCAGCACTCTGCCGCGAGACATATTTGCCCTTTTGGTGTGGTGGGGGGGAGAAGGCAGCAGTGAACCTGTCCACTAGGATGATGGCAATGTCTGTGTGTTTTGTATTTCGTGTGACATCTTGGATTACCTCTGAGCATATCTGGGTAGTACCACCCAGGTTCCTAACATAACTACAGAAAGCCTTGTGATTATCCTCAGTGGCTTCTGGAATCTTCTCTCAAAGATGGCCTTAGACAATTGTATGGGTGCCTGTAGTTGTCTTCCAATACTCATCAGTGATGCCTTCACATTTTGGGAGTTTCTTGTATCATGTAGTGGCGTCATCCTTCTATTGTATAGTGTGTTTATGGCTGGTGTCCGGCACACAGGACGTCTGCCTTTGGAGAATTGGGTCATGCTTTCATATGTGGTTTCATGATCCATGCATTCCTGAATGTGTCCATAGAATGCCTTTATACAGGTATCTGCAGTCTGGTCCATATTTTCAACAGGCCTGGGGCCTTTGAAGGTTTCCACATCATTTATGAGGGGTGTGAACTTGCTTGACATGAGCTGTTGACAGACGTGCCGCCCTCCAGACTGAGCAAGGTGAGGGTCACATTTAGCTGCCTGTCGGGTGATAGAATGTGCCACATAACACAGGCACACAGGTCACTCCACAGCAAGTACAACTATGAGGCAGTCATTGTCCATGCTGGTGCAAACAACCTGAGACGTACCTCCCTGGACCACATGGAAAGAGACACAGAGGAGCTCTTACAGCACCCTCTCAAACTCAGGACTCCCACACTGCCTTCATGCTGACACAGGAGAGTATAGATTTCTCTGCAAACACCATCATACTGGGTGACGTCAGCTACCCAAACATAGACTGTGAACATTACACAAGCCACAATACCCAAGCTCTAGGGTTCCCATAGATCAGACATTCTTTAGCTATGGAACAGGTAATCAACCTTCCCACAAGAGGGGCAGATATACTAGACCTGATCATCACAAACATGAGAACAAAATGCTCACCACTGGGAGTATATCCCTCATTGTTGCAAACAAACCATATACTAATCACACTGGAGTACTGGATCCCCCACATATGCAAACCTTGAACACATTGATGTGTGTGTGGGAAATGCCCCTATTAGCAACTGTGACAGTACAGTACAGGATGCAGATCCCCCCTTTGAAACACTGATGATGTCAGGACTCTATAACTATATTACCTGTATTAAAGTCCTCCAGTAATTCGTATAGCACGCTCTGCTAATGCGTCTTTCTCCAGTGTCATAACATAGTTAGGTAGGGGTTTGAATCCTGCAAAGGGAATGTATGTGTGTTAGTATGAGTGGGGTTTATGTGTGTGCATTATGCTGGGAGGGATAAGTGCCTTTTGCCAACTGGGAGAACACACTACAGGGTGCACATCCCTCCTCCTACACACAGATGATGTCAGCACCCTCTAAGTACAGCATTAGAAAGGATTTCTCCAACTACTGCAAATAGCACACTCTGCTAATGTGTCTGCTTCTACTGTCATAACACAGTTAGGTATGGGTTTGAATCTTGCAAATGGAAAGTATGTGTTTTACTGTGGGTGGGGTTAGTGTGTGTGCACAATGATGGGGGTGGGATGTGGCTTTTGCCACATAGGGCTATGCACTGCAGGGTGCACATTACCCTTAACAAGCAGTGATGTTGACAGCACCCTATACAAACAAAACTACAAAAGAGAAGGTGGTGGTACCAATAACACATGTAAGGTAACACTTCTTCAAGTAATGTCCACAAAACGAAGTAGGATAATCAAACAATTCTTTTATTCTATACAAACAACATGACAACAGACAACTGCCAGTACTCAGTATAGTGTTACATGCTACTGTAACATGCACATGTACCAGAATATACCTAGATAGTGTTTTGAAGCCTGAATGTGGCAAGTGTGTGGATGTGGGATGTGTCTGTGTGTGCATTTCCGTATGGGAAACATGTTTGATGTGGCAATCAGGGTACCACAGTACCTGATGCACATTACACCTTTGAACTGATGAGGTTGCCTGCACCCTGTGAGTACAGGTAGAGAAGAGGAAGTTGGTAGTAAACAACATAGTGCACTTCTCAAATGTGTACCTGTCATGTATCGACAGCTACTCATGTAGGGTAATAAATAATGGGAATGGCAGGTGAGCGTGTGCATGTGTGTGGGTAGCAGGGTGTGTATAAATGCATGTGTGACAGAACAGATACATATAGCTGAATCTACATAACAGCACATGATGCATTCCCATAGTCAATGTTAGCATGTGATGGTGTGCAGCTGGTACACTTTGTTAAGTAGTATGGGTGCAGATAACAATTGAGGACATTCATACAGTTACTGCAGCAGGACTGCTGGGATATACACACAATCATAGTGGAACAGTGAACAGTTACCAACATGTTACTACTTATACACATCTATGTAGTCACCCTGTGCATCAGCAACGTGTTTACCTTTTCCTGCACCAATGTTGTAGTATGCAGGAGGTGGCACAGTGTCATCATATGCACAGGGTGTGGGTTAGGTATGCCCAAGCCAGCCACTGGTAACACCAATTGACATGTGTGTGTATGTGTGTTTGTGAGGGGCAGCAGTACAGTGTGGACCAGTGTTGGTGCAGTGTGTGTGTGTATGTGTTTGCCCTAGGTGTTAGGTTTCTGCATGTGTGTAAGCACTCACACAGTCCCACATAATGGCTGCCATGTACAGGGTTTTGTGGACAGCCACAGACTGCACCTGTCAGGTCATCCAGATCGGTGTCTGTGGGCACGGACACGGTACCTGTGCCTGGCAGGGGTGCTACGGGCCATATCCAGTACTAACCCAGACTGGGTACTGTCGTCAGAAGCAGGGGGGTGTTGACTGGACACAGTTCCCTGTTGGGACTGTCCAGAGCCACGTGCACGTGGTCTCCTGGGGCATCTTGATGACAGCACAGACCCAGCATTGCTGGGGCTGGTGCTGGCACTTGAGGTGCGTGAGTGGGCCTGTTGTCGTCCGCAGCCACTGCCAGCTGGTGCTGTTGCTGGCATACGGCCACGTCGACGTCGCAAACGCACACCATCGCCCTGGCCCATGGACATCTGGTTGTGGAGCAGCTGTTCTATGCCCCACAACGCGTCTGTCAACGACATCTGTGAAGTTACGGATAGCATTCGCAACGTCACGCATGCCATCTGTCATGGCTGTGCGACATGCTCTCAGCTCCCTCAGGCCCTGTCTGGTGTACCTTTCCATACGTGCCTGTGCCTGCATGACAGTTCGAAACATAGTGGAGGTTGACATACCTCCTTGGGCACGTCGGCCAGAGGCAGTACGGCCACGGATGCCCCCACGAGAACCCATGGGCGACTGTCTGCATGGTACCATTGGAGGACCCTGCTCATGGCTGCCTTGTGGGGATGCATGTACCACAGGTACCACATTACCCTGATCTATGCCCACTGCAGACTGTCCATCACCTAGGGACAATGGTGACAAAGGATGTAACGGCAGGATGACTGTGCGCATTGACGGGGTTGACAGCTGTGTACTGTCAATTGACTGACCAATGGTGGACCCAGACACACCTTCCTGCACCATTACAGACATTTCATCATCATCAGTACCTGGGGCACAAGATTCAGGTTCCCTGCTGCAGGTCACCAGAGCAGCACCAGAACCTACAGGAGGAAAACAGGGAACACAGATTACAGTCTCAACACATATTTGACAGAGATGCACTTCAATACTAATGCACACATTCAGAAATGGACACATGCACTCATGGACACTAACACACATGCACACATGGGCACAGGCATACTCGCACACTTGCACACCCCACAGTAAACACACACATCAGTACCGTGTTACACTACTCTTAATTTAGTACAACTGGGTATTACAGGTATTATTAAACACACTCACCAGCATGTCTACTACAGAGTTACACTACTCTTACTAGTATTATAAATTGTTTTTCAGGTAATGTTAAACACACTCACCAGCATGTATGGCCTGCCTCACTGCTAGATGGGAGGGACCTGGAAGTGTGAAGAGAGTAATGTCAGTGGGCACAAGTGTGCCATTTGTTTTGCACATGATACAGTACAGTAGTACACTAGTTCCCTTATACACATCAGCTGCTCATAATGTCTGTATCACACATGCACAATTACATATCATGACAGATACATACCACATGCACACCTTATGCATGCATGAAGTAACAGTGTACAGAATAGTCATATGTACATACCAGGAGTTAACTCTAATCTTACCCTTACCTCTCTTCAAACGACAACTCAAACTGTACTTCCAAAACCACTGGCTTTGTTCTTGTTGGACTCCAGGCTAACGTCCCTCTCCCCACCCTCTCTTTACCTTTAACCCCTCATTGTGCATAAAAACTAGCTTCTACCCTGTTTCTTTCACCTTGATGTCCTTCTATGCTCTGACCTACTTCTCCCATCCCTCCCACCTCCTCTTGACTGTCTTCCTTCTTTTCCTCACTTCCCTTCTTGAATCCTGCCTCTTCCCTATTATTTTATCTTTCATACTCCTTCTACTTCTCTACCCTTCTGAGCTTTAACTATTATCTATATGGCTTTTGCCTTATTGCATAACCGTTATGCTTTAGGTAGAATTGCTTTGAAACCAACAGTACATTGTGTATGACTCTAAACTGTTTGAGTTCCTTAAATGTATGTTGATTTAATTAACAGGCTGGTGTACATTACTATTTTGTTGGCTGTCTGTATTAACAACTTGTCTGTCTGCCTTTATTATGTTATGTGTGGAGCTTTTCTCCCCAGGCCTCTACTGAAAATGGACATATATCCAGCTAGACTATCTTGGTCAACAAATGTAAAAGTAATAACAATAAATAAATATGGCATCTTACCTGCACGCTCTGTGTCTTGCTGCTGCGTGGATCCAACCTCCATCATGATGCATGACTGTTGCTGTTGTTGTTCTGGGGCTGGATCCACAACACTTAGCAGTAGCCCCTCCTGTCTGGTGAGAGGGGGATGTGTGGCCACCCCTCCACCTGTGGCAACCTGTTGCCTGCGGATATCTGCAGCACGCTGGCGGACATTTCTAATCAAATCACTGCAGTGATGTCTCACCTGCTCATATGTCCTATCATGCATGCCAACATCATTTATCCTACTAACTAGGTTTTGCCACAGTGCAGACCTCTCCTGCTGATTCTGGGTGGTGCGTGAGAACAGGATGGCATAGTCACGCACCAGGCTCTGGTGAATCACGTCATCCTCTGCAGCAGAATATGCTGGGTTCCTTTTTGGAGCCATGTTAACCTGGAAAGGTACACAAACAGGTAATCAGCATAGTATCTCAGCAATACATGGTACACATTCTATACAGGGAGTATTAAATTGTACTTATTACTGCTTGGTTGTAACTTGATTACAGTGTAGCTATCATTCTAAGTCATTTGGACTAAGCACTTGGCCTTCAGACCAGTTGTTTTACATTAGGGAGGTTTGTGGCAAGCACTGTGGTGGCAGGACACATATCTTTCATCCGTTGAAGTTGGGAACTGCTGATTGAGGGCCCAGTGTACAAGTGTATTAGTTCTGGTATAGGCAGTTGGCCTTCAGGCCAGTTATTTAACATTAACAAGGTCTGTGGTCTGCACTCGTGTGTGACAATAGGCTTTACTCTGCCATTCATAGCTGGGGACATCTGGTTTCAGGTTTATAGTGCCTGCATATTTGAGCTGTATCTTACTGACATTGCTACACCTTGTTTGCTGTAGCAAACACTACATCCAGGCCTCCTGGATCTACCTTTGTTTATATGCTTGTTATTTGTTAGCTTGTTATTTCACTGGTATGCTACTTCCACATAATACACAGCTTCTCAACACTTCTGTGACTCACTACTGATATCTGCATTGCTTACTGTACGTATTTCCATGTTACACATGACAGCAAGTGACTGCTTGTCATTGTTGCATTTACTTAATCGTGACACATTGCACTTAGGTTACCTGGCACTTGCTCACTGACGCTTTTATATCAGTCAGCAGTTGTAGGTAATATCAGTACACCCTCACTCCCCACTGGACCTTGTTTTCAATTATTACGGAATTCACAATAGTATTCTAGCATGCCCAAAGGTCAGTTGTCAGTTCCCTCCCCAGTCCAGCTGGTGAGTGTGGTACTCCAGAGACAATGTTAGAACAGCTGCATGTACACAGACAACCCCCTCCTCCTAACAACAAATTCAAACTCATGTGAGTGATGCAACCATATACCAAACTGGAGGCTAGGCTCTGTCTACTCAATACCGCCATAACCAGTCAGGTGGCGAAGGAAACCACACTCACTACACTTCCAGTCTCACACAGACCTACCACGACAGCAGAACTAACACATGATCACACATGAACATACTTGTAGGCTCGGACTACAGGTCTGCCTACGCAGCAGAGACCTCCTAAGCAGACACTCAGGCAACCACTACCATGGAAACAAACACGTGCAACACATATCACACAAAGCAAATGTGCTGAACACTCACAGCCATTAACAGTAAACAACACACCTCAGACACCTGTACTAGGTGCCTCTATCATCAGGCACACTGACATCACGTTTACCAGGCTTAACGAGGTGAGGGTCACGGTGTGCAGCCTGTCGGGCACTATGACCTGCCACATAACACAAACACTCAGGTAACCCCAAGGCAAGTACAGGTATGACTCAGTCAATGTCCATGCTGGTGTGAATGACCTGACACATACCTCCCTGGACTACATGACATGAGACAGTACGGAGCTCTCTGAGCACGTAGCCCAAGACAGTTTGACCCTGACCTTGAGTAGCATCCTACCCTCACCAAGAACGATGCCACAATATCAAGGCACGATGATCCCTTCCAACAATTGACTGACATACTGGTGTCATTCACAGGTGTGCCAATGCCTGCCATCTTGGGGTGGTATGCTTTGCTAGGGACAGCTTGCACCTGTCACCCCTGTCCTATTGGTATTTGGCAGAGCCTCTTGCTACACCCATAGTGCCTGTATTAGGCAAGGCTCATAAGGCAAACCCACATCCATTTGTATCACAAAGGATGAGGAAGTAAGAGTGATGCTACTCAACACCGGAAGTCTAGACCTCAGGATGCACGCACTCAAAACCCTACTTAGCATTATGGACATCGATATCTGTGCAGTAACATAAACCTGTTTCAGGTTTCACAGGAGCACACCAGTACTACCAAGTTATAGCTGTTACCATTCTTGTCGGCCCCAACACTTGAACAAGGGAGGGGGAGTATCAATATTCAATGCAGATTCCCACGCATCCACATTGGTGGCAAAGTACAACATAGGTGTTAGGCCATTGAGTACAGAAGACGTAGTTGGGGACCTGGGGAAGAAACATGGTAGCAGTCTGTCATTTGTCAACCACATGGCCAACGTGGATTGAAAGACATGTTATATAGCCCAGCTAATCATGAGGGATTCACATGTATGGCAGGGGAGGTCATTGTGCCTCTTTACTCATCCATCATCAGGCCTATAATTGCGTACAATGCACCTTTTGGGGTGTACCTAACCAGACACCTACAGCAACTGGTACAGGACAACAGTACCTCATCAAGAGGATGCAATGGCTCAAACAGATGTCATATGCTGCCCAGGTAAAGGAAATCCAGCTGGACTCAGTGGCATACTGCCTGTTCAGAGGCAATCTGTGTGTGCCATATACAGCCATGTCCTACCCAGCAGTAATGAACATGCTGCACCTCAGGCAGAGTCCCATACAGCCACATGCTCAGGAGACCTGAACCTTAGCACTGACATACATGGACATGCTGGAGGGGCATATTCCTAACCAAGAGGCTCCCTTCACTCTGTAATGAGCTCACACTACAGGTTAGGCAGAGTCCCTCATTGACTCTCTTCCATAGGAATCTGGATGAGTGGATGGAGATCATAGTTGTACCCCAGGTATCACTTCTATGTCACTGTTAGACAGAGGCACAGTATACGAACATCGGACAAGGGCATAGCAGCATAACTTGTAATTGGGTGGCGAAAGAAAAACACATTCTACTAGGCTTATCAATGCCCTAGGGCAAATAGCCTAGTATGAACCTATGAACATGTGTGTACTGCTATAGTACTTCTGCCATATGTTGCATGTGTGTGTGTTGTGGGGGATGCACAGGTAATGGCCAGATATTTCTGCACAGGCGACATGTCTGACACACTCTGGGTGTTCATCCCTACATACTGGATGTGTGTTGCCATCCAACCCTGTGATGTGGACACACATTACTCAGCCTGGATATACATATCCCAACAACACCACAAGCACAGTACACTACCTTGCTATGTATGCATGTAATTACACAGTTATTCACTAGTTATGACTGTGATGCTATCCATGCAGCCCATTGGGCCAGTGGAAGCCACAACACACACTGCCGGCCCCTTTGCATATGCTTACCACAGACATCTCACATACTGCATGTACTGTGCACACACATATCTAACCCAGAACATCTGCACACCACTTATTAATCCTGTCCAGTGGACTACAGATACAGGCACATTGTATAACAATAGCAGGAGGCTACTGCAGCACAGGGCAGATTCACATGAAGGCAAGGCATCTGTGGTCAGCAGTGTTAAGATGCTTCACATTCACCAAATGCACAGATATTGGCAACATTGTTGCAGACAGTTTAGGTGCAGGTACCCCCATTCTCCTACACATGTGGTATTAGTTATCCCAGATGACTGTAACCTCCCTATCCTCTCACATGTCCAGGTGAGAGCCACCCTCAACATTGCAGAAAACATAGCATCACTGTTACAAAATGGTACCCCTGGAAGTGTGCTACGTTCACCCCTGGAGGACATAGCACCACATGACAGACTGATATTAATCCCTGGCCATACTACAGGATATGTACCTGAACAGTGCCATACATACACAGTGGTCCCACACCAATGAGGAGTAACCTCTACTGACCCTGGTAACTACTGCATCATATGCACAACTGGCATTGTGTTCTAAGCTATGGAAGTTTTAAGTATGGGCAACATGTACAGCAATATTACATATGTATATATTTCAGGACTATGTACACACAACCTATCTCATGGACATACCTATAGATAGTGAACTATGATACATTTGGAGGTGTCACAGTAAACACAGTATTAACCTGCTACTTTGCATTACCTGTGTTTGTGGCAGCTGTTGCTGTGTCAGTGGTGCTGCTTGCTGCTTGCTGTTTTCTGCTGCTGCTGCTGGTTTTGCTGCTGACAGTCTGTATATTTTCTTATTTCTGTCTCTCTCTCTCTCTCTTTCTCAGGTTTATGCAATGACTGTATTGCATGTGTGGAGTGTGGGTACTGAATGCTTTTGTAGGTATCTGCATAGGCCCATGTGATGGCCTCTGCACCAATTGTAAGGCAGCATTGGCTAATTGCATACAGCCAGTTGTGTACTGATTGCATGTCTCACTGTGATTTCAGGACAGTGCTATAAAAAGGTATGTGAGATAGGCGTTGCCCTTTCAGATTGTAAGGGCGTGGACCATGCTGGTATGCTGTTGGAAAATGTTCTGTGAGTGTGAAGGTTAGTACATCTCTCATGCTTCATGCTGTGTTGTGAATTCAGGTTGCTGCATTTCTCCCACCTGTTCCCTGTAGTGAGTGTGTATGCATACTGACACCCACAACTATATTTATTATGTATTGCTATATATACATATGTGTACATATACATACTGTCATATATGTACATTAGCTGACAATATTGGGTACAAGCTAACAATTTTCAGGGCTGTTTCTGTTAACACACACTAGTATGGGAATCCGGTAATTGGGACAGTGAAAGTCTGCCTGACATGCTTTGGGTAGTAGACATACTATATTGCCTTTATCTTCATTCCTACTATTACATGTTCCACTTATTTAGCACTATATTCCTGTATGAGAGTCATGTCTTGCTGGTAGGTCATACAGACTAGTGTTACAATGGTCTTGTGGTAGGGCCTACTAGTATGCTTGTATATTGCTTTCAAATTGAGTACAGGGTCTATCAATCAAAGTGCTGGAGACACCTTCCAGCAGTTAAGAGGTTAGTAAGTCTCACAGGAGTCAGGCTGTGTTGCAGATTCTGGCTGCTGCATTTATCTTCACTGTTTCCTGTAGTGAGTTTGTATGGATACTGACACCTACAACTATATTTCATATGTATTAATGTATATTTACATGTATGTATGTGTACATATACATACCTTCATATATGTACATTACCTTACATTATTATGTACAAGCTGACAATTAGCAGGGCTGTTTCTGTTAACACTGAACTAGTGTGGGAATCCAGTAATTCGGCCATTAAAACTCTACCTGAAATGCTTTGGGTAGTACACCTCCTATATTGCCTTTATATTGATTCCTACTGTTACATGTTATATTTATTTTAGCACGATGTTCTCATACGGCAGTCATGGCTTAGTGTTAGGTCATACAGACTAATGTTACCAAGGTCCTGGGTTTAAGACTGGCAGTGGGAATTTATTTTTCTTTCCAAACCTTCAAAATGAGTACAGGACCTGTCAATCAAAGTGCTGAAGCCACCTTTAAGCAGTTAAAAGGGTTAGTAGGTCTCAGAGGGGTCAGGCTGTGTTGCAGATTCTGGCTGCTGCATTTATCTTCACTGTCTCCTGTAGTGAGTGTGTATGGATACTGACACCTACGACTATATTTCATATGTATTACTATATATTTATATATATGTATGTGTACATATACATACCTTCTTATGTGTACATTACCTTACATTATTATGTACAAGCGAACACTTAGTAGGGCTGTTTCTGTTAACACTGAACTAGTGTGGGAATCCAGTAATTCGGCCATTAAAACTCTACCTAAAATGCATTGGGTAGTACACCTCCTATATTGCCTTTATATTGATTCCTACTATTACATGTTATATTTATTTTAGCACTATGTTCTTGTATGGCAGTCATGGCTTAGTGGTAGGTCATACAGACTAATGTTACCAAGGTCCTGGGTTCGAGACTGGTAGTGGGAATTTATTTTTCTTTCCAGGTTTTCAAAATGAGTACAGGACCTGTCAATCAAAGTGCCATAAAGGCACTTTTAAGCACTTATAACCAGGTCTGCGCTCGTTTGCTGAGCTCACGATGCGCACTGGCGGTGAGCTCACAAGACACAAGACACACCGCTATTTTCTTTGAAAGAAAAGAAAAAGGGGTGACAGGAAAGTGTGAAAAAGGGGTCACAAAGAGGGTAAGACAGTAGGGAAACAAGCGTGGGATTTGCAGGAAGGATGTAGGTAAGGCCCATAGATGCCCATGTCTTTCGCAGCAACAGCTGTGTATTTCCATGTATTTTGGTGAGACATTTGAAACCTTCCACCCCTGAGAGAGGTGTCAGGACAACATTAATGTTTGTTGTAAAACCAATTGTAATTAACAGTTTAAATGTCAAGCGGACATGTGTCCAACATGGACAGCTATGTATGGGGCGTAATTTTTTTGTGGGTACAGAGTGCCCTTTTTTTTTTTTCAGGTGAGAGTGGTATGTCAGGTGAAGGAAGTCGGTATAGCTGGGGAGGTAGGTTTGGTAGGTTAACAGACAAGACAGACAAGACGCATACAGGGGCGGTGTATGACACACGTGGGGGGTTACACAATTGACGGGGACGGAGTTTGGGATATCCAAGATGCATGAGCCCACAGATGGCAACAGTGGAACTGATATCCCCACCCATAGGCAGTTGCCACTGTTCCTTCACAGCCCAGGACGGGGCTGTGCTGGGGGCTGTGTAGGCGGAGCAACGGGCAGGGCCGTTAGCTGTGCCACACGAGCCTCGAGCTGGCATAGGGGCCCAAGAATGGAGTCTTGGATCTCCCTTCGCACCACAGACCGGACACCTTGGAGGGTGAGTGGACGAACTCCTCCGGCCACGCTTGCAGAGGGGGGACGGGCCCCATCCCCTGCAGCGCTTCCACCTAAGGTGGCACAGGGCCACCGGAGGAGGGTCCGGCCTGGGCACTAGTGCCAGGTGCAGTCGCCAGCTGAGGTGGGAGAGGTGGGTCCGCTGGGACCTGCCTTCTCAAGCGTTCTAGGTTTGTGAATAGTTATGTTAGTTTGGGTTAGTGGCATATTATTCCATTCAGATTAGTTGTAACAGCATGCATTGGTATTCCCATTAAACAAACACCCAGATATTAACACCATTGAACAAGGGGCATATCAATATCACATGCATTATTTGAACGGAAATACACAATCAAACAACATGCAGGGTTGATTAATGGCAACAGGCCATCAGATTTGCAGGTATGAACAGGGCACATGCACGAACAGACATGCATATATTTTTGAAACGGACAAATGTCCATGGTTAATGAAATGTTCACATACCAATATTTAGTGGGTGTTTTTATGGAATTATAGGGTTGGGTGGAGATAGAAAGTGATGACACATTCATAAGTTACACATTGATATACATTTGTAATAGGTACACAATTAAGTTGAGGCTGATGTTTCAAAATGATTTTTATTCGACTGTCATGCTACACCTGTTACAAATACATCACTATCCTACTTATTTTGAATTTGATCAGATACATCATCCTGCTACACTTTGATGACAGGACAGGGGACAACTATGGCTGTTTAGTCTGTCAGATAATCATTCATTCTATCTGCAAATTGTTTACTGTTATCACCATATACAGATTTTGACCTAGACATTCCAGATTCAGACACACTGAAATCAGTTTGGGATGTTAATTTGTACTTCACACATGCATTTAGTTCTGTAGAAACACACTGAGGCTTATATATTCAGGGGTTATTACTACTTTATTTATTCATACATGACCCCTTCTGTCAGTCTCACACATCCTGTAACTTCACAGTTCAGGTTGGTACTTCTAGGCTTTGTTCACATATTAGACCTGTGGTGATTCAAACACTTTCCAACAGCCTCACTTCTGTCATGATTCAGCATTTCAACAGGGGATAAATCTCACATGTGACTACCTCAGATTCTGAAGCTGTACTCTGGAGACTACTGCAGGTTATACTATATTTAATTAATGGTGGGACATCTGTATTACAGCACTATTTATTTCTATAAATTATATTTCCAGTTACACTTGCATACTGATGAACTTGTTGCAGCCATACATGCAGACTTTCAATTCTTGCTTGCACATTATCTTACTTTTAATCAATACACTGCAGTGTTCTGATACATGCTACACTATAATATTTATTTACAAGTACTAGGTGGGGTTACTAACCTGCATGGTGGCGCAGCCGCGCCAGCCTACGGTCATGCGTCTCGCGGTTCGCAGAGCGGACACCTGCAGCTGTAATACAAAGGAAGTAATATTGGACTACACATCTCCATGGTATCAGCTAGTTGAAATCCTTACATACATGAGTAAAATGTAACTTACTCAGTAGTGGGGCGTTGGGCATATCCCGGGCCTCCTGGATCCATTGGGTCAACTGGTCTTGCTTACGCCGCTTCAGGTCCGCATGGTGGTGACGGACCTGCTCACCAGTGCGTGGAATGCCAGTAGCACTGGTCAGATCATGAGCCAACCGGTCCCGTGCCTCCGCCCTATATGCTCCCCATGAGACCTGGCCCTGCATGAGTTGGGCCTCATGACGGTGGACTAGGAGCCAGACCATGTATCTGGACTCCTCAATGCCCCAAAGCTGTGCTCGAAAGCAACGTCCCTCACCTACTTCACTCATGCTGACTGCAGGTCTGTTCTACAATCGGTTATGCTGTGTATTCCTGCCTATGGGGCTTATATATACTGCTTTTCCCCAATTTCTGTGATTGGCCGTTTTGGAATTGTATCTACTTCACTGAAAATGCTTTATCATGCTCCATTCTGGATTTTATCCCATATATATGCTATTTCTGCATTTCTAGGTATTTCTGTCATGGCTTAGTGGTTTAGTACCTTGACTCTAGTGCATGGTATCCTGGGTTCGAATCTGACCACTGATTTTTAATTTTCCTGACAGAAATGAGTTGAGGACCTGTCAATCAAACATGCTATAAGCACTTTTAAGCACTTAAAAGCAGGTCTGCGCTCGTTTGCGCGGAGCTACCGCATGCGCACTGGCAGTTAGCTTGTGGGAGCGGCGCGCAAACGGTGTGCGCTGGGATAAACCTTAATTGGCTAGTGACACATGTTAAGCTGAGCACAGCTAGTTGCAAACAGTTTCAGCCTGTTAAACCGGTGCTTAGCAACGGGCATACAGTTTGCAGCTTTTTAAACACTACGCAGCTACGGGCACTCTGTCTCACAGCAGCTTAGCTATCAGTACATTTCTAATTATTTTTATTATTGTGTTACTTCAATATATATGGTCCATTTCATTCCATTTTACAAAAGGGTATACTTTTACATTTGTACAATACTATCAGGGGCTTTTTTAGTGCTTATTTACAAAAAAAAAAAGGTTGTTGTGTGGGCTCGAACCCTGCCTGCCTACTCTTAAGCCGGCAACTCTACCGCTAAGCTATTTCATCTTGGCTTACTTTGCATATTTAGTTCTCATATCCTTTTCCACTGATTGCTAACTGCAGTTGCGCTAGTAGCACACCAGCACACGACGCACACAGTAGCACACACTTACGGGTTTAAAAAAATAAAACAGTTTTTATTTTCATTTTATAGCCTCTGTTCACTTTGTACACTGATGGTCTGTGGGGGAATGTGTTGTGTAGTGTGTTTATTTACATTTCCATGGCCTCTCTCGCGGCTGTTTACTTTCAGCCATTCTACACTTCCGCGGGCGTGTCCGCATGCAGGGCTTAGCCTACGGACATGCCCCCTACTCTCTTACACGGACCGTGTAAGAGTTACAGTGTGATTCAGCATGCCTCATGCACCTCATGCATATGCATGTCATGCTGACATCACACCGTTTAACTGCAGCCTCCGTGTAAGAGTTATAACTCTTACACGGAGGCTTCGTGAATCTGGCCCATTGTCTTTCCCAGTATAACATTATTATGTTAGCATATACTGGGACACAAGCGGAACCCATCGCCACCCCTTCTTTTTGGTGGTAATAATCACCCTCAAAGTATACAAAGTTATATTTTAGTACTAATTCCATACATTCTAGCACGGTCCTAAATTGGACAGGTGTAAGAAAATTCATTTCAATTAAAACTTTTTCAAACCATTCTATCCCAATAGTTTGTGGGATGACTGAAAATAAATCTTTAACATCAATCGTTATAAAATACATTTCTTCACTATAAGTACTTTCTCTTATTTTTGACAAAAAATCCCAAGAGTCCTTTAATATGTGGTCATACTTACTATAGAATTCTTTAATCATAGTATCCACATAAATTGCCATAGCTTGGGTTTTTGACCCTTGTGATGCTACTATTGGTCGCATAGGTGGGTCCACCAGGGATTTGTGTGTTTTCGGTATACCAAATATAGCTGGTATCACCGGTTTAGGAACTGTTAAAAACTTATATAGTTCTAGATCAATCATTCCACAAAACAAATTATCTTCCAAAATTAAATCTATCTTCCTATATAATATATTGATCTCATTTTTGGTAACCAAACTATACTGTTCGTCCTTATCTAATATATCTTTCATTTTCTTGATATAGTCCCACTTGTCCATGAGGACTATACCTCCACCCTTATCAGGCTTCATAACATGTATTTTATCATTGTTACTCAGTTCAGTTAATAATTTATTTTCATCTTTAGTCAAATTGTATTTCACTTTATTGTTGGTATTGTATTCCTTCCTTATTCTGTTAATAACACATCTTTCAAAATTTAAAATTTCACACTGTATAGGTGGAGTGAATATACTGCGCCTATTTAGTGGGTTCACCCTGTATTGTCCCACTTCAGCCTTGTATAGGTGTTTAAAATTTAATTTGTGTGTAAATATTTTAACATCAAGAATTAAATTCTCAATTCTTGGTTTTTCCACTGGTACAAAAGTAAAACCTTTAATAAATAATTCAAAAAAACTTTGATTAATAACAGTGTCAGTATAGTTAAAAATGTTAAAATTGTTGTATGTATTTAAAATTCTATTATTATTTTCATGAGCCTCTGTAAAAAAACTAACAGTATGAACTTGCAATAGGTCATAATCTGAAGCTACTGAAAATTTTGCTGTCTGTACCCCCTCCCTACATGTGTATTGTTCCCCGAGGCGGCCTGCGCATAAGATGCCTGTTGGTTCCGGTTCCTCAACCTCTCCGACCTCCTCACCTCTTCCATTTCTAAAGGGACATTAGTACTAACAACATTGTCATTCCTTTCCAAAACTGGAAATTCTTCATAGAAAGATTGATTATGGCCATCTACTTGACCACGCTCCCAATGTCCCTCCTTGAAGGCCCCCCTTGGGTAAAAACGATTATTCCTACTTTGAAAGTTTGTTTTAAAACGATTGTTGTACTTATAGTTGTTAGTAAAGTTTTCAAAATTGTATGCATTACCTTTCCCATATTGACTAATATCCCTTTCAAACTTTTTTAATTTACGATTGATATTAGTATTGGTAGCAACATCAGCATCATGCAAAACTCTACAATAAACATGTTTATATTCATCTACCGAATACAACAAATCAGAATTAATTTCACCATATATTTTATCTATTTCACATTTCATTTGTTCCATAACTTCAATATTGTGTTGAATCATTGCTTTTAAAATTGCAAGTGCACAGTCATTAAGAATGTCACATATATTCTTGAAAAATGTTTTATCACTATAACTGCTGTTCGGAAATTTATTTATTCTAAGTCTTTTTGGTACTATTTTTTCTTGGATGCATTTCTCAAAGTACCAATTTTCCACAGTCAATGTTTTAAATTTAAGCAATAGTTTCTTAAAAATCTTACATTTTTCTTTATATGTGAAACTGTTGGTTTGTTCCTTTGTATTCATTTTTTCTTTTCCTTTTCCACTATGCGTGAACGGTTTATTAAGCCATTGAGCAAAGTCCATGTCTTTGTAATTGTCCACAACAGCATGTTCTCCTCTGCCCCTGTCTCCGTTAAAATTCTAATTGTTATAATAAGTCCCGTTGGCGTTCCTCCGACTCGCATTCACCTCCGTAGCCCCTCTACCTCGTGTCTGTTGGTCGCTAACTTCCGACGTCACTCGGTTAGCCCTTGGGTCCTTTGGGCTACTCTGAGCACAAGGAATTTCACTCGAAGCTCCTGAAGGTGAAATTTCAACCTGCGAGTGTGCCTGGATTACTCGCAAAAGTTCATTAAGCATACCACTGCTTTCCATTTAGAGAAAACTGGACTCCTCGTGTCCGGAACAAGAAAACGGGCAACTGGTAACCAAAAAATAGCACAAAACACCAAGACAAATCATTGCTCTGGCACTATTAAGGCTGCACTTATCTACTCCTTTCCAATTCCTGTTTCACCGAGTGTACATAAACAGCATCAACGAGACGAAAAATAGTTTTGTAGTTTAATAACTTAAAATCTAAAACAAAGACCAAAGGCAAAAAACAAGTAGATTTAGCGCTTTCGTCTCCTTTACGGAGACTTCATCAGAATCTATATTACACTGTTCATTTGTCTTTTTATACCATCCAATAGTGTGTCTAATTGAATTAATTAATTAATAAAGCAAATAATCACATTTAAAGAGACATTCCTTTACTTAACATAGTGCTCTTGAATATATTGGGATAGCCCATACTAAGAAACAATCATCGTTCAACAATACTAATTAATAAATACCTTTGTAAGTTCATAATAAGTTAGAATAAACAGAGGCTCAAAACAAATTAATTCTCTAAAAACTTGTAATATGAATTATATATAATTAATATAAACATGATTGTGCATATAAATATATATATAAATATAAATATGTATAAATATAAATATAAATATGTATAAATATGTATAAATATAAATATAAATATGTATGTATAATTGTTGTGTCCTGTCCATTAGAAATGAATAGTACTAATGTAAATATAAAAATTATATAAATGTATATAGATACTATGTATTAAAAACTGAAGGTATGTGTAAATAATATATGTAAAGGTATTGTATATATACATATATTGCCCTCATATTTATGTCGGAGCCAAGATGTCTGAATGATGGAATTCTGGCTGTTGTTTTGAAGCCAGAGTTAATTGCTAGAATTTGCATGTATAATTTATTTTATTGCTCTGGCTTCCTGACCAGCTGCAAGATCAAAAGGGCTATTAACCTCTTTGTTTCTTTTAGCCTGGGAACCAGAAATAAATTATGTCATCTGAAATGAATCAGTGGTACTGTGTTATCAATTTAAGGACTGAAAGAATGAAGGCATTTAGCATTTGTGTTGAGAGCATCCAACTCACCAGCACTCTATCTGTATTCTATATGTTAAGTTTATTTTAGAACTGTGTTTTCTCTTACATATAGCTAGGAACTAGGAAGATTAGATTTTTTTTCTGTATTGATGTTAGCACTTTTCTGCTGTATTATTTTAAGTATTTCTCTGTAATCCTTGAACTCTTGACTAGCACTGTGTAGTAAGAAGTATTGTCTTGTGTTTTTATTATTTATTATTAAATATTTTTAAACCTTTCAACAGTGGCTGTTTTGTGTAGAGATAATTTAAGCTCTAAGAGTACATTGCATTTATTTAGTGATATTGTAGAAAGCCACTCTAATAGCCTTGCTGTTCAGTCACACTTACCATTTGGATAATAATATTGGACAGTATAATTGGACACCCTTTTATAAGGGCCTTTTAGTTGCTGATAAATATTAGTGGGTGGTGACAAGTGGTACTACCGTATAGTCTGGGTAAAAGGGGCACAGCTGGAGAACCTGTGCCAGCCTTCCCCAGGAGTGTCTGTGTGGTAGTATACAACTCTTATCTTAAAGTGCATGTGTGTGTGTGTGTGTGTGTGTGTGTGTGTGTGTGTGTGTGTGTGTGTGTGTGTGTGTGTGTGTGTGTAATGGTGTGTGGGTGTGTGTGTGTGTGTGTGGGTGTGAGTGAGTGTGAGTGTGTGTGTGCATGTGTGCATGTGTGTGTGTGTGTGCATGTGTGAGTGCCTGTGTGTGTGTGTGTCAGCTACTTAGGCAGGGACACAAAGCACTGGTTGGACAGAGAGGGTGCTGGAGGTTTTAGCTTGCCCACTAAGCTGAGATCTGGACCTTATAGCTGTGCCAGTGGGGAGTCATATTGGGGACCCGGAGAGAAAGGGAGAAACCAGCCCCAGACTGACTGTGATCTCTGTGTGCTCTTAAGGGAAATTGTACTTTACTGTGTGTGTATTTATTATCCTTTCCTTGTATGGACGCCCCTCACTGGTGTTAGTGGTGAGGATTGAGGCTCCTTGATTGCTGGGCCAGTGCACAGGCATCACATGTTAATTGTTTGGCAGTGGTAGGATTTCCGCACCACATATTAATTCTTTGACATTTGGGTTGTAGTGGTGTGGATAGTGAATTCTTGTAGCTTGTGTACAGTGATCACTGAAGGTGTTTTTGTACTCTAAATCAGCCACGCAGTGAAGACTCAGAGTTCAGATCACAATTGTTTTATTTCTTTTGTTAGCTTATTTAGACAGAGAGAGCAGGTAAGCATGTCAGCAGAGGAGTATGGAAAGCTGACAAGGAGCCAGATGGCTGAAATGTGCCCGGCTAGGGGACTGGTGCATTGAAACCTGACTAAGGCAAACATGATCACAGCTGCATCAGAAAACAGCAACCAGGAGGATGATCAGACTGGCAATGGAGATGTACCACACTCAGAGAATTGAGAGCTCAACCTTTCTACAGCGGACTTAAAAATTCGTCTGGAGCTAAAAAGCTTGAGTTGGAGGCCAATCGTCTGGAAATAGACGCAGCAGAGAGACTGAGGTGTCTATAGAGTGAGGACAATGAGAAACTGCGACATTTGCAGGTTGAGGAGAAGGAGAAACTGCTATGCCTGGAAGCTGACGAAAAGGAAAGGCAGAGGCAGTATGAAAAGGAGATGCTGACTCTTCGGCAGTGTCATGGAGGTAATGGGGAAGGGAATAATCGGAGCCCAGAGGCACAAAAGGTCAGTAAATTTCACAGTTTAAAGAGGGTGATAATTTTGATAGTTTCATTCATATGTTTGAGAGAGTATGTAAACAATATGATGACCAAAGGCTCTGAGTACGGTTCCTGACTCCCTTACTACATGGTAAAGCTGTAACTGTGTTGTCTAAAATGTCTGATTGACTGTTTTAATTATACTACTGTTAGAATATTTTAAGCTAACACCTGCAATGTATAGGAAAAATTTTCTTGAGCATAGATGCAAGGCAGTTGAAAGTGTGTGTGAATATGTTGCTGAACTGAGCACTTATTTTCCTAGGCGGGTGAGTGGATGTCAAGTCACACTTCTGAAGGGCTGGCAGACCTTTTGGTGAGGGACAAGCCCTTAGCATTTTGCCTGAGGACCATGAGGATCTGTTTAGCTGATAGACAATGTGCTACTTCAGATGAGTTGGGGAAGAAGAGAGGCCTTTACCTAGCAAGCAGGGCATCCCTGCACATGAAAGGGGCCCCCAGTACTGCTCATGGGTCTAAAGGAGTCCATGGTGGGCAGCCCAGACTGCTCCAACAGAATCTGCCAGTAGCAGGGGAAGCCATTAGTCCAGGTACACATCCAGGAGCTAGGGTTAAATGTTTTGAATGCAACCAATGGGCCCATGTGACATACAGATGTCCAAGGAGGCAAGGTGGGGAACAAAAGCTAAGGGAGCCAGTAAGTGGGGAAGACAAAATGCCAATAGTAGGTTGTCTTGAGACAACAGGGGTACTGAACTACCATCCTACAGATGTCCTGATAGGGAAGGATTTTGATGAGGTAGTACTATGTGTTAATGCAGTTACATGCAGTCAGGCTTTGAGACAAGCATGTGGGTCTGGTAGCCTGGAGGAGGCCCAGACAGACCGCATACTTGCAGCCAGGACTGGTAAGGTGGTTACTTCAAAGAGGAAGCTATGCTGTAGCAGTAAGACTGAAGGTGAGCCACAGCTGCTTGTGGGTACTGATGTTCCCTTGGACAGGATGACTGCAAAGGTAGAGGTGAATAGTAGTACCCACGCTGACAGTGAGGCACCCCTGGTAGAGAAAACCAGACTTCCTGTGGAAGGGGAGCTGGGAAGGGTTACAAAGAGAGAGTTGAGACAGGCTCAGCTCTCAGACCCTACATTGCAAGGCCTGAGGCAGATAGCTAGTGAGGCACCTGATTCTCAAGAGAAGGGAGAATCTGTATACTGGGACAAAGGGCTACTGTATAGAGAGTGGACCCCTGAGGGAGGGCTAAAAGGTGAGAGGGTACAGCAGTTGGTAGTGCCTAGAGCCTACCATCTGGCGCTTCTAGCCATAGCCCATTTGCAGGTCATATGGGCATAAAACGTACAAAGAGACTTAGTATGACAAAAAAGTATGAACACGACCTGGATACACTCCAAAAAGAATTATGTATTCACAAATAAAGTAAGCGCTTTTCAGACAAGACAATACTGAATGCAAGACCTTATATATACTCTCCCAGAATGGAACTCTAATGAGCTCTATCACATGGTCAATTAAACATTAATTACATTAAATAAAAGACCTAGCTTGGAATAATGTAAGAAAATCATTAGAAAATACACTGAAAAATACATTTCAAAATACCTCAGAAATACATTTCAAAATACCTCAGAAGCGTACATTAGAAGTATATTGGAAAAGTAGCAACTAACACCTGGTAAAAAATGTTAAATAACACTTATAAGACTGAAAAATGAATGAGTTAGGGAGTGCTGCACCAACCTTACTGAGTTAGGGAGTGCTGCATCACTGTTACTGAGTTATAGAGTGTTGTACAAGCCTTAACAATGTAGGGAGTGCTGCACCAGCCTTACTCAGTTATAGAGTGCTGCACAAGCCTTAGCGAGTTAAGGAGTGCTGTACCAATCTTACTGAGTTAGAAAGTGCTGCACCAAACTTACTGAGTCAGGGAGTGCTCCGCCAACCTTACTGAGTTAAGGAGTACAGCACCAACCTTACTGAGTTAGAGAGTGCTGCACCAGCCTTCCTGAGTTAGGGAGTGCAGCACTGACTTTACTGAGTTATGGAGTGCAGCACCGACCTTAATGAATTAGAGAATGCTGCACCAACCTTACTGAGTTAGGGAGTGTTGCAACAGCCTTACTGAGTTAGGAGTGTTGCACCAGCCTTACTGAATTAGAAACTGCAGCAGCAACCTTAATGAGTTAGATTGTTGCAGCAACCTTACTGAGTTAGAGAGTGCTTCACCAGTCTTACTGAGTTAGGGATTGCTGCACTGACCTTATTGAGTTAGGGAGTGCTGCACCAACCTTATGGAGTTAGGAAGTGCAGCACCAACCTTACAGAGTCAGGGAGTGCTGCACCAACCCTACTGAGTTAGGGATTGCTGCACCAACCTTACTGAGTTAGGGAGTGCTACACCAACCTTACTGAGTTAGGGAGTGCTGCACGACCTTACCATGTTAGGGAGTGTAGCACCAAGCTTACTGAGTTAGGGAATGCTGCACCAACTTTACTGAGTTAGGGAGTGCTGCATCAACCTTATGGAGTTAGGAGTGCAACACCAACCTTACTGAGTTAGGGAGTGTTGCACCAGCCTTACTGAGTTAAAAAGTGCTGCACCAACCTTACTGAGTCAGGGAGTGCTCCGCAACCTTACTGAGTTAAGGAGTACAGCACCGACCTTACTGAGTTAGAGAGTGCTGCACCAGTCTTACTGAGTTAGGGAGTGCAGCACTGACTTTACTGAGTTAGGGAGTGTTGCACGAGCCTTACTGAGTTACAGAGTGTTTCACCAGCCTTACTGAGTTAGGGAGTGTTGCACCAGCCTTACTGAATTAGAGAGTGCAGCAGCAACCTTACTGAGTTAGAGTGTTGCAGCAACCATACTGAGTTAGAGAGTGCTTCACCAGCCTCACTGAGTTAGGGATTGCTGCACCGACCTTACTGAGTTAGGGAATGCTGCACCAACCTTAATGATGTAGGGAGTGTTGCACCAGCCACAACTGAGTTAGAAAGTGCTGCACCAACCTTACTGAGTCAGGGAGTGCTCCGCTAACCTTACTGAGTTAAGGAGTACAGCACCAACCTTACTGAGTTAGAGAGTGCTGCACCAGCCTTACTGAGTTAGGGAGTGCAGCACTGACTTTACTAAGTTAAGGAGTGCTGCACCAACATTATGGGGTTAGGGAGTGCAGCACCAACCTTACTGAGTCAGGGATTGCTGCACCAGCCTTACTCAGTTAGGGAGTGCAGCACTGACTTTACTGAGTTAGGGAGTGCAGCAGCAACCTTACTGAATTAGAGAGTGTTGCACCAGCCTTACTGAATTAGAGAGTGCAGCAGCAACCTTATTTAGTTAGAGTGTTGTAGCAACATTACTGAGTAAGAGAGTGCTGCACCAGCCTTACTGAGTTAGGGATTGCTGCACCAACCTTACTGAGTTAGGGAGTGCTTCACCAACCTTATGGAGTTAAGGAGTGCTGCACCACCCTTATGGAGTTAGGGAGTGCAGCACCAACCTTACTGAGTCAGGGAGTGCTGCACCAACCCTACTGAGTTAGGGATTGCTGCACCGACCTTACTGAGTTTGGGAATGCTGCAGCAACCTTAATGACGTAGGGAGTGCTGTACCAGCCTTACTGAGTTAGTGAGTGCTGTACCAGCCTTACTGAGTTAGGGAATGCTGCACCAACCTTACTGAGTTAGGGAATGCTGCACCAACCTTACTGAGTTAGGGAGTGCTGTACCAACCTTACTGAGTTAGGGAGTGCTCCACCAACCTTACTGAGTTAGGGAGTGCTGCATCAGTGTTACTGAGTTATAGAGTGCTGCACCAACATTAGTGTGTTAGGGAGTGCTGCACCAGCCTTACTGAGTTATAGAGTGCTGCACAAGCCTTAGTGAGTTAGGAGTGCTGCACAAGCCTTAGTGAGTTAGGGAGTGCTGTACCAATCTTACTGAGTTAGAAAGTGCTGCACCAAACTTACTGAGTCAGGGAGTGCTCCGCCAACCTTACTGAGTTAAGGAGTACAGCACCAACCTTACTGAGTTAGAGAGTGCTGCACCAGTCTTACTGAGTTAGGGAGTGCAGCACTGACTTTACTGAGTTAGGGAGTGCAGCACCAACCTTACTGAGTCAGGGAGTGCTGCACCAACCCTACTGAGTTAGGGATTGCTGCACCAACCTTACTGAGTTAGGGAGTGCTACACCAACCTTACTGAGTTAGCGAGTGCTACACCAACCTTACTGAGTTAGGGAGTGCTGCACAACCTTACTAAGTTAGGGAGTGCAGCACCAGGCTTACTCATTTAGGGAATGCTGCACCAACTTTACTGAGTTAGGGAGTGCTGCGCTAACCTTACTGAGTTAGGGAGTGCTGCATCAACCTTATGGAGTTAGGGAGTGCAACACCAACCTTACTGAGTTAGGGAGTGTTGCACCAGCCTTACTGAGTTAGGGAGTGTTGCACCAGCCTTACTGAATTAGAGAGTACAGCAGCAACGTTACTGAGTTAGAGTGTTGCAGCAACCTTACATAGTTAGAAAGTGCTGTACTAAGCTTACTGATTTAGGGAATGCTGCACCAACCTTAACTGAGTTAAAAAGTGCTGCACCAACTTTACTGAGTCAGGGAGTGCTCCGCCAACCTTACTGAGTTAAGGAGTACAGCACCGACCTTACTGAGTTAGAGAGTGCTGCACCAGCCTTACTGAGTTAGGGAGTGCAGCACTGACTTTATGGAGTTAGGGAGTGCAGCACCAACCTTAACAATGTAGGGAGAGCTGCATCAACCTTACTGAGTTAGAGAGTGCTGCATCAGCCTTACTGAGTTAGGGAGTGCAGCACCGACTTTACTAAGTTAAGGAGTGCTGCACCAACATTATGGGGTTAGGGAGTGCAGCACCAACCTTACTGAGTCAGGGATTGCTGCACCAGCCTTACTCAGTTAGGGAGTGCAGCACTGACTTTACTGAGTTAGGGAGTGCAGCAGCAACCTTACTGAATTAGAGAGTGTTGCACCAGCCTTACTGAATTAGAGAGTGCAGCAGCAACCTTATTTAGTTAGAGTGTTGTAGCAACATTACTGAGTAAGAGAGTGCTGCACCAGCCTTACTGAGTTAGGGATTGCTGCACCAACCTTACTGAGTTAGGGAGTGCTGCACCACCCTTATGGAGTTAGGGAGTGCAGCACCAACCTTACTGAGTCAGGGAGTGCTGCACCAACCCTACTGAGTTAGGGATTGCTGCACCGACCTTACTGAGTTTGGGAATGCTGCAGCAACCTTAATGACGTAGGGAGTGCTGTACCAGCCTTACTGAGTTAGTGAGTGCTGTACCAGCCTTACTGAGTTAGGGAATGCTGCACCAACCTTACTGAGTTAGGGAGTGCTGTACCAACCTTACTGAGTTAGGGAGTGCTCCACCAACCTTACTGAGTTAGGGAGTGCTGCATCAGTGTTACTGAGTTAGAGTGCTGCACCAACATTAGTGTGTTAGGGAGTGCTGCACCAGCCTTACTGAGTTATAGAGTGCTGCACAAGCCTTAGTGAGTTAGGGAGTGCTGCACAAGCCTTAGTGAGTTAGGGAGTGCTGTACCAATCTTACTGAGTTAGAAAGTGCTGCACCAAACTTACTGAGTCAGGGAGTGCTCCGTCAACCTTACTGAGTTAAGGAGTACAGCACCAACCTTACTGAGTTAGAGAGTGCTGCACCAGTCTTACTGAGTTAGGGAGTGCAGCACTGACTTTACTGAGTTAGGGAGTGCAGCACCAACCTTACTGAGTCAGGGAGTGCTGCACCAACCCTACTGAGTTAGGGATTGCTGCACCAACCTTACTGAGTTAGGGAGTGCTACACCAACCTTACTGAGTTAGGGAGTGCTACACCAACCTTACTGAGTTAGGGAGTGCTGCACAACCTTACTAAGTTAGGGAGTGCAGCACCAGGCTTACTCATTTAGGGAATGCTGCACGAACTTTACTGAGTTAGGGAGTGCTGCGCTAACCTTACTGAGTTAGGGAGTGCTGCATCAACCTTATGGAGTTAGGGAGTGCAACACCAACCTTACTGAGTTAGGGAGTGTTGCACCAGCCTTACTGAGTTAGGGAGTGTTGCACCAGCCTTACTGAATTAGAGAGTACAGCAGCAACGTTACTGAGTTAGAGTGTTGCAGCAACCTTACATAGTTAGAAAGTGCTGTACTAAGCTTACTGAGTCAGGGAGTGCTGCACCAACCTTACTGAGTTCGGGAGTGCAGCAGCGACCTTACTGAGTTAGGGAGTGCAGCACTGACCTTACTGAGTTCAGGAGTGCAGCACCGACCTTACTGAGTTAGGGAGTGCAGCACTGACCTTACTGAGCTAGGGAATGCTGCACCAACCTTACTGAGTCAGGGAGTGCTGCACCAACTTTATGAGTCAGGGAGTGCTGCATCAACCTTACTGAGTTCGGGAGTGCAGCACCAACCTTACTGAGTTCAGGAGTGCAGCATCGACCTTACTGAGTTAGGGAGTGCAGCACTGACCTTACTGAGTTTGGGAGTGCTGTACCAGCATTACTCAGTTATGGAATGCTGCAGCAGCCTTACTGAGTTAGGGAGTGCTGCACCAACCTTACTGAGTTAGGGAGTGCTGCATCACTGTTACTGAGTTATAGAGTGTTGTACAAGCCTTAACAATGTAGGGAGTGCTGCACCAGCCTTACTCAGTTATAGAGTGCTGCACAAGCCTTAGCGAGTTAAGGAGTGCTGTACCAATCTTACTGAGTTAGAAAGTGCTGCACCAAACTTACTGAGTCAGGGAGTGCTCCGCCAACCTTACTGAGTTAAGGAGTACAGCACCAACCTTACTGAGTTAGAGAGTGCTGCACCAGCCTTCCTGAGTTAGGGAGTGCAGCACTGACTTTACTGAGTTATGGAGTGCAGCACCGACCTTAATGAATTAGAGAATGCTGCACCAACCTTACTGAGTTAGGGAGTGTTGCAACAGCCTTACTGAGTTAGGGAGTGTTGCACCAGCCTTACTGAATTAGAAACTGCAGCAGCAACCTTAATGAGTTAGATTGTTGCAGCAACCTTACTGAGTTAGAGAGTGCTTCACCAGTCTTACTGAGTTAGGGATTGCTGCACTGACCTTATTGAGTTAGGGAGTGCTGCACCAACCTTATGGAGTTAGGAAGTGCAGCACCAACCTTACAGAGTCAGGGAGTGCTGCACCAACCCTACTGAGTTAGGGATTGCTGCACCAACCTTACTGAGTTAGGGAGTGCTACACCAACCTTACTGAGTTAGGGAGTGCTGCACGACCTTACCATGTTAGGGAGTGTAGCACCAAGCTTACTGAGTTAGGGAATGCTGCACCAACTTTACTGAGTTAGGGAGTGCTGCATCAACCTTATGGAGTTAGGGAGTGCAACACCAACCTTACTGAGTTAGGGAGTGTTGCACCAGCCTTACTGAGTTAAAAAGTGCTGCACCAACCTTACTGAGTCAGGGAGTGCTCCGGCAACCTTACTGAGTTAAGGAGTACAGCACCGACCTTACTGAGTTAGAGAGTGCTGCACCAGTCTTACTGAGTTAGGGAGTGCAGCACTGACTTTACTGAGTTAGGGAGTGTTGCACGAGCCTTACTGAGTTACAGAGTGTTTCACCAGCCTTACTGAGTTAGGGAGTGTTGCACCAGCCTTACTGAATTAGAGAGTGCAGCAGCAACCTTACTGAGTTAGAGTGTTGCAGCAACCATACTGAGTTAGAGAGTGCTTCACCAGCCTCACTGAGTTAGGGATTGCTGCACCGACCTTACTGAGTTAGGGAATGCTGCACCAACCTTAATGATGTAGGGAGTGTTGCACCAGCCACAACTGAGTTAGAAAGTGCTGCACCAACCTTACTGAGTCAGGGAGTGCTCCGCTAACCTTACTGAGTTAAGGAGTACAGCACCAACCTTACTGAGTTAGAGAGTGCTGCACCAGCCTTACTGAGTTAGGGAGTGCAGCACTGACTTTACTAAGTTAAGGAGTGCTGCACCAACATTATGGGGTTAGGGAGTGCAGCACCAACCTTACTGAGTCAGGGATTGCTGCACCAGCCTTACTCAGTTAGGGAGTGCAGCACTGACTTTACTGAGTTAGGGAGTGCAGCAGCAACCTTACTGAATTAGAGAGTGTTGCACCAGCCTTACTGAATTAGAGAGTGCAGCAGCAACCTTATTTAGTTAGAGTGTTGTAGCAACATTACTGAGTAAGAGAGTGCTGCACCAGCCTTACTGAGTTAGGGATTGCTGCACCAACCTTACTGAGTTAGGGAGTGCTTCACCAACCTTATGGAGTTAAGGAGTGCTGCACCACCCTTATGGAGTTAGGGAGTGCAGCACCAACCTTACTGAGTCAGGAGTGCTGCACCAACCCTACTGAGTTAGGGATTGCTGCACCGACCTTACTGAGTTTGGGAATGCTGCAGCAACCTTAATGACGTAGGGAGTGCTGTACCAGCCTTACTGAGTTAGTGAGTGCTGTACCAGCCTTACTGAGTTAGGGAATGCTGCACCAACCTTACTGAGTTAGGGAATGCTGCACCAACCTTACTGAGTTAGGGAGTGCTGTACCAACCTTACTGAGTTAGGGAGTGCTCCACCAACCTTACTGAGTTAGGGAGTGCTGCATCAGTGTTACTGAGTTATAGAGTGCTGCACCAACATTAGTGTGTTAGGGAGTGCTGCACCAGCCTTACTGAGTTATAGAGTGCTGCACAAGCCTTAGTGAGTTAGGGAGTGCTGCACAAGCCTTAGTGAGTTAGGGAGTGCTGTACCAATCTTACTGAGTTAGAAAGTGCTGCACCAAACTTACTGAGTCAGGGAGTGCTCCGCCAACCTTACTGAGTTAAGGAGTACAGCACCAACCTTACTGAGTTAGAGAGTGCTGCACCAGTCTTACTGAGTTAGGGAGTGCAGCACTGACTTTACTGAGTTAGGGAGTGCAGCACCAACCTTACTGAGTCAGGGAGTGCTGCACCAACCCTACTGAGTTAGGGATTGCTGCACCAACCTTACTGAGTTAGGGTGCTACACCAACCTTACTGAGTTAGCGAGTGCTACACCAACCTTACTGAGTTAGGGAGTGCTGCACAACCTTACTAAGTTAGGGAGTGCAGCACCAGGCTTACTCATTTAGGGAATGCTGCACCAACTTTACTGAGTTAGGGAGTGCTGCGCTAACCTTACTGAGTTAGGGAGTGCTGCATCAACCTTATGGAGTTAGGGAGTGCAACACCAACCTTACTGAGTTAGGGAGTGTTGCACCAGCCTTACTGAGTTAGGGAGTGTTGCACCAGCCTTACTGAATTAGAGAGTACAGCAGCAACGTTACTGAGTTAGAGTGTTGCAGCAACCTTACATAGTTAGAAAGTGCTGTACTAAGCTTACTGATTTAGGGAATGCTGCACCAACCTTAACTGAGTTAAAAAGTGCTGCACCAACTTTACTGAGTCAGGGAGTGCTCCGCCAACCTTACTGAGTTAAGGAGTACAGCACCGACCTTACTGAGTTAGAGAGTGCTGCACCAGCCTTACTGAGTTAGGGAGTGCAGCACTGACTTTATGGAGTTAGGGAGTGCAGCACCAACCTTAACAATGTAGGGAGAGCTGCATCAACCTTACTGAGTTAGAGAGTGCTGCATCAGCCTTACTGAGTTAGGGAGTGCAGCACCGACTTTACTAAGTTAAGGAGTGCTGCACCAACATTATGGGGTTAGGGAGTGCAGCACCAACCTTACTGAGTCAGGGATTGCTGCACCAGCCTTACTCAGTTAGGGAGTGCAGCACTGACTTTACTGAGTTAGGGAGTGCAGCAGCAACCTTACTGAATTAGAGAGTGTTGCACCAGCCTTACTGAATTAGAGAGTGCAGCAGCAACCTTATTTAGTTAGAGTGTTGTAGCAACATTACTGAGTAAGAGAGTGCTGCACCAGCCTTACTGAGTTAGGGATTGCTGCACCAACCTTACTGAGTTAGGGAGTGCTGCACCACCCTTATGGAGTTAGGGAGTGCAGCACCAACCTTACTGAGTCAGGGAGTGCTGCACCAACCCTACTGAGTTAGGGATTGCTGCACCGACCTTACTGAGTTTGGGAATGCTGCAGCAACCTTAATGACGTAGGGAGTGCTGTACCAGCCTTACTGAGTTAGTGAGTGCTGTACCAGCCTTACTGAGTTAGGGAATGCTGCACCAACCTTACTGAGTTAGGGAGTGCTGTACCAACCTTACTGAGTTAGGGAGTGCTCCACCAACCTTACTGAGTTAGGGAGTGCTGCATCAGTGTTACTGAGTTAGAGTGCTGCACCAACATTAGTGTGTTAGGGAGTGCTGCACCAGCCTTACTGAGTTATAGAGTGCTGCACAAGCCTTAGTGAGTTAGGGAGTGCTGCACAAGCCTTAGTGAGTTAGGGAGTGCTGTACCAATCTTACTGAGTTAGAAAGTGCTGCACCAAACTTACTGAGTCAGGGAGTGCTCCGTCAACCTTACTGAGTTAAGGAGTACAGCACCAACCTTACTGAGTTAGAGAGTGCTGCACCAGTCTTACTGAGTTAGGGAGTGCAGCACTGACTTTACTGAGTTAGGGAGTGCAGCACCAACCTTACTGAGTCAGGGAGTGCTGCACCAACCCTACTGAGTTAGGGATTGCTGCACCAACCTTACTGAGTTAGGGAGTGCTACACCAACCTTACTGAGTTAGGGAGTGCTACACCAACCTTACTGAGTTAGGGAGTGCTGCACAACCTTACTAAGTTAGGGAGTGCAGCACCAGGCTTACTCATTTAGGGAATGCTGCACGAACTTTACTGAGTTAGGGAGTGCTGCGCTAACCTTACTGAGTTAGGGAGTGCTGCATCAACCTTATGGAGTTAGGGAGTGCAACACCAACCTTACTGAGTTAGGGAGTGTTGCACCAGCCTTACTGAGTTAGGGAGTGTTGCACCAGCCTTACTGAATTAGAGAGTACAGCAGCAACGTTACTGAGTTAGAGTGTTGCAGCAACCTTACATAGTTAGAAAGTGCTGTACTAAGCTTACTGATTTAGGGAATGCTGCACCAACCTTAACTGAGTTAAAAAGTGCTGCACCAACTTTACTGAGTCAGGGAGTGCTCCGCCAACCTTACTGAGTTAAGGAGTACAGCACCGACCTTACTGAGTTAGAGAGTGCTGCACCAGCCTTACTGAGTTAGGGAGTGCAGCACTGACTTTATGGAGTTAGGGAGTGCAGCACCAACCTTAACAATGTAGGGAGAGCTGCATCAACCTTACTGAGTTAGAGAGTGCTGCATCAGCCTTACTGAGTTAGGGAGTGCAGCACTGACTTTACTGAGTTAGGGAGTGTTGCACCAGCCTTACTGAGTTAGGGAGTGTTGCACTAGCCTTACTAAGTTAGAAAGTGTTGCACCAGCATTACTGAGTTAGGGACTGCTGCACCGATCTTACTGAATTAGAGAGTCCAGCGGCAACCTTCCTGAGTTAGAGTGTTGCAGCAACCATACTGAGTTATAGAGTGCTGCACCAGCCTTACTGAGTTAGGGATTGCTGCACCGCCCTTACTGAGTTAGGGAATGCTGCACCAACCTTAATGATGTAGGGAGTGCTGCACCAGCCTTAACTGAGTTAGAAAGTGCTGCACCAACCTTACTGAGTCAGGGAGTGCTCTGCTAACCTTACTGAGTTAAGGAGTACAGCACCGACCTTACTGAGTTAGAGAGTGCTGCACCAGCCTTACTGAGTTAGGGAGTGCAGCACTGACTTTACTGAGTTAGGGAGTGCTGCACCAACCTTATGGGGTTAGGGAGTGCAGCACCAACCTTACTGAGTCAGGGATTGCTGCACCAGCCTTACTCAGTTAGGGAGTGCAGCACTGACTTTACTGAGTTAGGGAGTGCAGCAGCAACCTTATTTAGTTAGAGTGTTGTAGCAACCTTACTGAGTAAGAGAGTGCTGCGCCAGCCTTACTGAGTTAGGGACTGCTGCACCAACCTTGCTGAGTTAGGGAGTGCTGCACCAACCTTATGGAGTCAGGGAGTGCTGCACCAACCTTATGGAGTTAGGGAGTGCAGCACCAACCTTTCTGAGTCAGGGAGTGCTGCACCAACCCTACTGAGTTAGGGATTGCTGCACCAGCCTTACTGAATTAGAGAGTACAGCAGCAACGTTACTGAGTTAAGAGTGTTGCAGCAACCTTACATAGTTAGAAAGTGCTGTACTAAGCTTACTGAGTTAGGAAATGCTGCACCAACCTTAACTGAGTTAAAAAGTGCTGCACCAACTTTACTGAGTCAGGGAGTGCTCCGCCAACCTTACTGAGTTAAGGAGTACAGCACCGATACTACTGAGTTAGAGAGTGCTGCACCAGCCTTACTGTGTTAGGGAGTGCAGCACCTACTTTACTGAGTTAGGGAGTGCAGCACCTACTTTACTGAGTTAGGGAGTGCTGCACCAACCTTATGGGGTTAGGGAGTGCAGCACCAGCCTTACTGAGTCAGGGATTGCTGCACCAGCCTTACTCAGTTAGGGAGTGCAGCACTGACTTTACTGAGTTAGGGAGTGCAGCAGCAACCTTATTTAGTTAGAGTGTTGTAGCAACCTTACTGAGTAAGAGAGTGCTGCACCAGCCTTACTGAGTTAGGGATTGCTGCACCAACCTTACTGAGTTAGGGAGTGCTTCACCAACCTTATGGAGTTAAGGAGTGCTGCACCAACCTTATGGAGTTAGGGAGTGCAGCACCAACCTTACTGAGTCAGGGAGTGCTGCACCAACCCTACTGAGTTAGGGATTGCTTCACCAACCTTACTAAGTTAGGGAATGCTACACCAACTTTAATGAGTTAGGGAGTGCTGTACCAACCTTACTGAGTTAGGGAGTGCTACACCAACCTTACTGAGTTAGGGAGTGCTGCAACAACCATACTGAGTTAGGGAGTGCAGCACCAGGCTTACTGAGTTAGGGAATGCTGCACCACCTTTACTGAGTTAGGGAGTGCTGCACTAACCTTACTGGGTTAGGGAGTGCTGCATCAACCTTATGGAGTTAGGGAGTGCAACACCAACCTTACTGAGTTAGGGAATTTTGCACCAGCCTTACTGAGTTAGGGAGTGTTGCACCAGCCTTACAGAATTAGAGAGTGCAGCAGCAACCTTACTGAGTTAGAGTGTTGCAGCAACCTTACTGAGTTAGAAAATGCTGCACTAACCTTACTGAGTTAGGGGATGCTGCACCAACCTTACTGAGATAGGGAGTGCTGTACCAGCCTTACTGAGTTAGGGAATGCTGCACCAACCTTACTGAGTTAGGGAGTGCTGTACCAGCCTTACTGAGTTAGGGAGTGCTGCACCAGCCTTACTGAGTTAGGGAATGCTGCACCAACCTTACTGAGTTAGGGAGTGCTGTACCAGCCTTACTGAGTTAGGGAGTGCAGTACCAACCTTACTGAGTTAGGAAGTGCTGCATCAGTGTTACTGAGTTAGGGAGTGCTGCATCAGTGTTACTGAGTTATAGAGTGCTGCACCAGCCTTAATGATGTAGGGAGTGCTGCACCAGCCTTAACTGAGTTAGAAAGTGCTGCACCAACCTTACTGAGTCAGGGAGTGCTCCGCCAGCCTTACTGAGTTTAGGAGCACAGCATCGACCTTACTGAGTTAGAGAGTGCTGCACCAGCCTTACTAAGTTAGAGAATGCAGCACCAACCTTACTGTGTTAGGGAGTGCTACAACAACCTTATGGAGTTAGGGAGTGTTGCACCAGCCTTACTGAGTTAGGGAGTGTTGCACCAGCCTTACAGAAATACAGAGTGCAGCAGCAACCTTACTGAGTTAGAGTGTTGCAGCAACCATACTGAGTTAGAGAGTGCTGCACCAGCCATACTGAGGTAGGTATTGCTGCACCAACCTTATGGAGTTAGGGAGTGCAGCACCAACCTTACTGAGTCCGGGATTGCTGCACCAACCTTACTGAGTTAGGGAGTGCTACACCAACCTTACTGAGTTAGGGAGTGCTGCCCCAACCTTACAAAGTTACGGAGTGCAGCACCAGGCTTACTGAGTTAGGGAATGTTGCACCAACCTTACCGAATTAGGGAGTGCTGCACCAACCTTATGGAGTTAGGGAGTGCTGCACCAACCTTATGGAGTTAGGGAGTGCTGCACCAACCTTACTGAGTTAGGGAGTGCAGCATCAAGCTTACTGAGTTAGGGAATGCTCCACCAACCTTACTGAGTTAGGGAGTGCTGCATCAACCTTATGGAGTTAGGGAGTGCAACACCAACATTACTGAGTTAGGGTGTGTTGCACCCACCATACTGAGTTAGAGAGTGCTGCATCAACCTTATGGAGTTAGGGAGTGCAGCACCAACCTTACTGTGTTAGGGAGTGTTGCACCACCCTTACTGTGTTAGGGAGTGCTGCACTGACCTTACTGAGTTAGGGAGTGTAGCACTAACCTTACTGTGTAGGGAGTGCTGCACCAGCCTTACTGTGTTAGGGAATGCTGCACCAACCTTACTGAGTTAGGGAGTGTTGCATCAGCCCTACTGAGTTAGGGAGTGCAGCTCTAACATTACTGCGTTAGGGAGTGCTGCACCAACCTTACTGAGTTAGGGACTCCAGCACCAGTTTTACTGTGTTAGGGAGAGCTGCACCAACCTTACTCAGTTAGGGAGTGCTGCACCAGCCCTACTGAGTTAGGGAGTGCTGCCCCAACCTTACTGAGTTAGGGATTGAAGCACCAACCTTACTGAGTTAGGGACTGTTGCACCAGCCTTACTGAGTTAGGGAGTGCAGCAGCAGCCTTATTGAGTTAAGGAGTGTTGCACCAGCCTTAATGAATTAGAGAGTGCAGCAGCAACCTTACTGAGTTAGAGTGTTGCAACAACCTTACTGAGTTAGCGATTGCTGCACTGACCTTACGGAGTTAGGGAGTGCTGCACCGACCTTATGGAGTTAGGGAATGCTGCTCCAACCTTACTGAGCGAGGGAGTGCTGCACCAGCCTTACTGAGTTAGGGATTGCTGCACCAACCTTACTGAGTTAGGGAGTGCTGCACCAACCTTATGGAGTTAGGAAGTGCTGCACCAACCTTACTGAGTTAGGGAGTGCAGCATCAGGCTTACTGAGTTAGGGAATGCTGCACCAACCTTACTGAGTTAGGGATTGCTGCACCAACCTTACTGAGTTAGGGAGTGTAGCACCAGGCTTACTGAGTTAGGGAATGCTGCACCAACCTTACTGAGTTAGGGAGTGCTGCACCAGCCGTACTGAGTTAGGGAGTGCTGCACCAGCCCTACTGAGTTAGAGAATGCTGCACCAGCCCTAATGAGTTAGGGAGTGCTGCACCAGTGTTACTGAATTAGGGAGTGCAGCACCAACCTTTCTGAGTTAGGGACTGTTGCACCAGCCTTACTAAGTTAGGGAGTGCTGCAACAGCCTTACTGAGTTAGGGAGTGCTGCACCACCCCTACTGAGTTAGGGAGTGCTGCACCAGCCCTACTGAGTTAGGGAGTGCTGCACCACCCCTACTGAGTTAGGGAGTGCTGCACCACCCCTACTGAGTTAGGGAGTGCTGAACCAGCCTTACTGAGTTAGGGAGTGTTGCACCAACCTTAGTGAATTAGAGAGTGCAGCAGCAACCTTACTGAGTTTGAGTGTTGCAGCAACCATACTGAGTTAGAGAGTGCTTCACCAGCCTCACTGAGTTAGGAATTGCTGCACCGACCTTACTGAGTTAGGGAGTGCTGCACCAACCTTACTGAGTTAGGGAGTGCAGTGCCAACCTTACTGAGTTAGGGAATGCTGCACCAACCTTACTGAGTTAGGGAGTGCAGTGCCAACCTTACTGAGTTAGGGAGTGCTGCACCAGCAAGTGTAAAGACAAGTTTATCTGTGATACCTCCCGCATCATGTACTGGAGGTAGAAATACTGTACAGGGCAACAGGATTCTAAACATTATTCTTCTCCATGACACTCTGAACCAAACCTTGACTACCTGACACACTGGCCCGGACCAAAATAACCATCCCAGAAAACTTCCAGTTAACTAAATATAACTGCCTCTCAAGTGCTACAACCTTAAGGTTGGCATATTTTGTTTAGAGAGGTATGGGAGTTAAAAAACACACAATGGATGTTGGCATAACTTATTGTGTGATAGTTTTCAGTGATATCCCCCCCCCCCCTTTCATTTCACTGGCTTTCGACAATCAGAATTTGTTTCATGATGCAGCAGGACTAACAAGTGATTCTATAACGACACAGTGTTACATATGCATGCAATGGTTAAAAATCATCGGTGTATTTATTTAGTTTTCTCAATTTTTGAGAGCCTTTTTATGAGAATTCATCCTTTTTTTGTTTCCTCCCAGACTAAATCCATAAACATTCTAAAGAAACCAATGTTTTATTCCAGTTAACACAACAAATAAATAAAACACCTGTCATAATACACCCGAACTGCACTGCATGCATCTCTCAGAATAACTGTACTTTGAAGCTAAATCATCTGTCCCGTAACAACAGTAGTTTACTGCATCCATGTTTGCACTTCACCTCCCAAACAATGCAATCAGCAGCGAAGAAATATTCCTCAGGAAAAAGAAGTGCCCATACAGTATGCATTTCCATGTACTCCTAGTGCAGTTCATTACTATACAGCACAAATAAGAAAGAAAAACAGAAACATTTAAGGATTGAAATGCTTCGCATACCACACCAGTATGATATTAAACACATATTTTTGCAACTAAAGAACAGTGAGGTATCCTCCTGTCTCTTCCTCTCACAAATTTTCAGGACTGGTGAAATATACTGAAGAAATGTGAGTCAGAACTCGTGGCTTACCTGAGTTTGACAGATTGCAGTGTGGTTGCCATGGAGTGGTGACTGGCGGTCCTTTTCTTTACTATAACGACTGCTCTGTTTGCTGCGCTGCAGCTGCTGCCTGAGTTTTGCGATCTGCTAAAAATGAAATACAAAGTCATAAGCATAGCGACCAGCTAATCTACTGGCTTAATAATGAGCAATTTTAAAATAACCTTTGTGCAGTGCAAACAGTAAAAACATTTAACAACATTATAAGATAACAACTGACATAGCATGCATAATTAAAACTACAACTCTTTCAAGACTTAACTACAAAAGTTGCTTGAGTCGCATCCCAGAACAATAATTGGACATAGTGCACAATTATGCAGACACAGAAAACAACCTCTCAAGAAATTATTTTTGAGGTAAGATATCAAGAGACTTGTAGGCATTGCTAGAAGAAAATTAGAAATACCTTAATTTATTTATAAGTACCCTGCAGAGTAGTAGTTATAAGCAACTATGATTTTTACAAGCAGTATGACATCCCACAAGTGAAAATGACATATTTTAGTTTAATAGTTTATCTTGCTGTTAGTGTGATAAATGCAATGGATTACCCTGTAGAAATTGTTACATTTATTGTAAGCACTGATGTTTTAATTAATTTATAAGCATAATAAAAGATGCATTTTGAAAAAAATGGAAATATATTGTGTAATTGTACACTTATTCAAAACAATCCTACTTCTATGACAGATACTTTTCTAGAATAGATATTGACCTAGTAAGTTGACTAAGGTTAAATATCATGTTTGATGCAAACAGTACAAAAATACGTGCCACACACTAATATTTCATTTATGAACAAAAAACAGACCATGTGCCAACAGGAAACCATGGATTAGAAACACACAAAGGTAGTGTGAGTGAATAGGAAAAAGGCATGTACTAAGGCAAAAGTTAGGCACAAAAATTATGGAAGCAGTTGGAGAAGGTGTTAAAGAAATAAACAGTAACAGCTGGTGGAAGTCGCAGTTCATCTGACAAATAGTTTAGTTTTTACTTCCTGTGTCATGAGAGCTACACCATCGTACTATTACACCTCATATAGTAACCTCTGGGTCATGGCTTGCCCACAAGACATTTAATTTTTTTCATTGAATTATGTTGTCAAGGAACTGTTTGTCCACAAGTGTATGAAGATGATCTGTATGGGCTGAGACCTTAAACAGAGACAATAGCATTCAAGCGCACCACAGTGATGAAAGCCAAAAAACACATTTTTGGCTTAATCCAGCACAATTTGAAAAGAAAAACAAATCTTATTTCAGAAGTGTTCATTGTAGAAGGTTAATTATAAGTTGCATTAACAGTACCGATGATAACATTCACGTTATAAATATAGAATCACATACTAAAGTGCAATGCATTTTGGCATTCGGTTTATTTATGCTTTTTTATTTTAGGAACAGTCAGTAGAGGTTGAAATAATATGACAGAAAATTTATTACGCAGCAGGTTTGACTTTTTCAGGTTTAGCACTGAAAAGCATTGTTTCTAGCCTAGCACAAAGCAGGCTAAGAGGGATGATTCAGAGAGCCTCTTCAGTCATAAATCACAAATGACTAATCTGCAATTACTGCATAAAATAGGGATATAACAAATAAAGCAGTCTAAAAGTATAACACATTTTATTCAACAGAAAGAGCTAAAAAAGCACAGATTAGTTGAATGTTTTATAATGTGTATTTTAGACACAATAAGTTTCACTATAAATGCTATTCAACATAAAATGCCTTTCCATTGTTGCTATGCAAGCAATTTTAAGCAACGTCACTTATATCACACATTGATTAAAACAAAAATCTGTATTTTTGAGACAGAAAGTGAGAGAGAAACAAAAAGGAGAACACAGACATATTTTATTCTTTTATAGCTGTGCGGACCATCTAACCAAAAAAAAAAAAACTAAAAAAAAAAAAAACAAATACTAATATCCATTACATGGATAACATACATGCCATCTCTAAACTTCTTGTTTGTTGATGCTGTGTTAAATATAACATTATTTTCACAGGTTGTTCTAGGCTTTTGTAGCTTTCAGTGTAAACAACAAGGCAGGGGTACACCTGCATATGTCTTAGGGTTAATTAAGTTAAAAAGGATACATGTTAACACTATGACAGCAGAAGACATGAACAGCAAAGCATTGTTTTTTTTCTTTTTTTTTTTTTTTTTTGGAACACACCAGTAAAATTCCAGGATTTAAACTACCAGAACACTAATAAACATTTAGGATTTCATGGAATTTGGCTTTTTTGGACCAGATCTCATGACCAGCAAGACAAACTTTTCATTTACTAATTATGCTGCTACTTTGGTTTATTTGGTATTTCCATTTTGAATTTGTTTTTATATACATAAATTCAATAAACATTTATATAGCACTATAACAATGCTTCATTACATTAGAACCAGAACATTGTCTAAAATTGCCCCTGACCCTAAATGGCACTCCTTCTGAAAATCTGGCCCTTCCCTAGAAAATGAACAGCCATTTATAAAAGCCAGACTGATTTCTGCACTTTACTGTTGCCCAAACCCTCCAAAAATTAAAATAAATATAAAATTTGCCTATATATGCACACCCACGTTTTGGTCTTTTTTCTGACTTCTTCTGTACAGCCTAAGTAGATTGTTTGGCTATACTTTAGAAACACAGAGATTAAAATGTTCATGGACAAAAGGCTGGCTTGATGTTAAGTTCAGTGTTGCTAAAATATAGTCAAACTATCCATTTATGCTACACTAAGGAGATCAGAAAAAGAACAAAAAGACATGCAGTAGGTGGACTGGCCACTCAAAAATTGGCCATAGGTGTGAGTGTGTGTGCGAGTGTGTGGTATGAAGAATAACCACAGCAGGGCTAACCAGCTAGCAGTGTGAACCCTGGCTCTAGATGATTGTCACTGTTGAGGTGACACTATGATCCCATGTGCAAAAATGGAAAAAGGAGTTGTGGACGGATGGATGGAGGTCAGCTAGTCGGAGTTTGCATTATTGGTCTTAGTGTACTCATAAGGATTTAAAAAATCAAAAGTCACATGCATTCAGAAGCTATGCAGCTGAAACACTATGTCCTTAAGGGGTCATTTCAATATATAGCAAAACAACAAAAAGTCACTGGAACTACAAAATGCTCACTGCATACATGTTTATTAACAAAGAAATAAATAAAAATTGAAGCAAAAGCTAGTTCAAAAACGTTCATCCATTCAGGCTTCTTCAGGCATACTGAATGAATCTGCAAACAAGCATTTATATTATTATCATAGCTAAGCATCTGTCAACACCTTTACACAAACATAAAAAGGAAAAGGGCTTTAATCATGTTTTTAAGTTTTCTATACTAAAGGTTTTAACTGACACAATACATAGTGGCAATATCAAAGAATGTACAGAAATGGAAGAGTGTTACTGGGTACTACACCTAGAGGCACATATAGCACCGGGTTTGAAGGGAAGTGTTTCTTTAAAACACACGCTTAGAGAGTTTCAGAAACGAGTGTAATTAATTAAGATGATCATGTGACTATGATAATAATATAAATGCTTGTTTGTGAATTCATTCAATATGCCTGTAGAAATCTGACTGGGCGAAAGTTTTTGAACTAGAGTTTTCTTCAACTTTTATTTATCTGTTTGTTAATAAACATGTATGCAGTGAGCAGTTTGTGGTTTCAGTAACTTTTTGTTGTTTTGCCATTTTTAAAGTGGAGTTCACTGGACCTGGCTTAAATTACTGGCTGTTATTTTGTGGTTATTTCAGTATATCCCATGGACCTCCACTATTGGAGCTTAAGATATTACACAGTGAAGACTCTAGTTTGTCTGTGTCTTTCTTGTAGTTTTTACTGAATGGTTTACCTATTTAAGAGGGGACAATAACCACTGTGAAGAAATTTTTTAATTAAGGATGGCTTAGAGGTAGGTTGCCCTGTTGGTAATAGAAAGCCATTTATCTTGGTTTAATAGTTCACAATGGTGTTTATTTACATCTACTAGGAGAGCAAACTAATATTTTATTTCAGGTAAGTTGTAGTTTATGAATAGTTTGGAGTGAGTTCAAACAGAGAAGAAACAAACCATACTGAAGTTTTTGGGAGATGTTTTTTGGCTATGGCAGACCTTGCAGCAGGGGATAGTAGGTGGGAGATATGGTAGTATAATTTATTTAAGGACCTAAGTACTTAGTGTTTCTGTATGAAGGGAGAAGTTGAATGAGGAAGCTAGAGTGAGGCCTACTTACTTCTGTTCAGTAACATTAAGACTCCAGTTTCCACTATTATCTGATTTCATATGCAACTAACCTACACCGCTGCCAGCAATGATATCAAATGTCTTTTTAATTTACTGTAGTTTCCATGTTCCTCACATTAAATAAATTGATTTAGTTTTCCTAAAGTGCATTACCTTAAATGCAGCAATTTTAAATACCAATTTACTGTTACTGTTACAGTTTACTGTTACTGGTCCAGTCATTTTAGGCACATACTTCTGACCTATTGAAATATCAAGACTCATATAAATATAATACCAAGGCCTGAAATGCTGACAAAAAAGAATAAAAGAATGAAAACACTGGAGAACAGTGAATGTCATATATTACTTCTTATTTATTTATTTTTTTGCAGGGGGAAGCAACACTGTAACCCCCTCCCAATATAAGGGAATGCTCTACTCCCCCCAAAAGTTATAAATACCAACTCCAAGATCACCACACCTCATAGAAAAGGGAATATTTTGAGAAACAGCAGTTTCAGACTTGGTATATGTAAATTTGCATTTTTGGTCATTCAGTCTTGGCATTCTGGGACTTATAAGTCTCAGCATTTCAAATACTTATCACTTCTGACATTTAATAACTGATACAGAATCATTCAAATCAACCAAGCACCACACTCCCATGGACATAAGAAGCATGTTAGATTACCCCAATTCCAGTGTGGAATCTTGACTAATATGAAATGTACAAATATACATTGGATAAGACATCACTCCTACCACACGTTATTTACACTCATTATCCTATGGGTGCAGTTCACTGACTGCTAAATGTTGTGTACTCACACAGGGGCACAGACGTCGATGTTCTGTGTCCTGATGTTACTGCAGTCCATTTGAATCAGTGCTGAATTTCAAGCATTCATGCTTAGGTATTGCAGCAGTCCTTTACAGTGAGTACTGTACCCAAGCAGGGTGGCGGTGCTGTATACCCTTCTCAGTTTCTAGGCACGCATGTCATGTGTACTGTACCCAGCATACTACTGCCACGAGTAAGCTCACTGTGGCATACATGTCTGTGGCGCAATCAGAAGGCTCTAACAAACGGACTGCTCTCCGAGTCTTGCAGTACGCTGAGTGCGACACCCTGTGTCCTATATCATATACCCAGTGTAGGGGTATTTACAGGTCTGCCTGCCAATGTTTTGTCACTGTCGTTCTGAATGGGTAATCTATGCATATACTTAAGGACTTCTGCTCTACATTTTAAAGTAGGAAATGTTACTGTTTTACTCTGTCAAGTTGGTTACACTTGGTAACTATTTGTGCTACATTCTTAATAGCATATCAGTCATGCAGGAAACCCTGGTTGTTAACTTTAGGCTGGTTTCTGCTCATACACTCAGAATCTGTGCAGTTTTTATCTCCTATTTCCAAACTGAATGATGGTTCTTACATTACACAGTAACATTATGTTAAGTACTTGCAGAGTCATTAAAACATCAGACTCTCCTTTGATCCATCTGAAAGATTATTAGTCCATGGGGTTTTGAGAATGAATTTTAAATATCAGCAAGTACACCAGTTATATCTTTAAGCTCTTACAATCTCAGCATATATAAGCACTTCCCACATGGATTTACAACATAGCCTGCAAAGACTTTTGACATCTCTACTAAGCATGCCCGCACACTTAACTGATGTTTCCTGTTCAGCTGCAGGATTAAATGTATACAGGGTCAGCTTTGGCCTTGCAAGAAAAAACACCCTCAGGCTAAAAATTTCTGATTATCAGAATGTCATACAGTTATTTACATGTTCATTAAATGCTGCTATTTCTCCATAAGTACAGAGCTTTTAAGTACAAATGATTACAGCTCTCTGCTTTTGGAACAAATATCTTGGCTGCATTACCTTACTTACTGAACTAGGTTTTTTTCCTCATGTATTTTCTTCTTCATGTTATGACCATCCTTACGTTGAACATTCGGATTCAGATGTCAACACTGACCTCGACTGATTTGCTTTAATAAACTAGCTTCAAGCTCACTTACAGATTCTATATTCTACACCAGCTAATCCCTTAACTAAAAATAGGTTCATAGGTTCATACTAGGCTATCTGCCCTAGGGCATTTATAAGCCTAGCCAGAGTGTGTTTGGCTTTTGCCACCCATTTTAAATTTATTTTGCTATGCCCTTTTCCGAGGTTAGTATACTGTGCCTCTGTCTGACAGTGACACAGAAGTGATACCCGGGGTAAACCTACGATCTCCCATCCACTCATCAAGATTCCTCTTGAAGATAGTCAATGAGGGACTCTGCCTAACCTGGACTGGGATTTTATTCCAGAGTGAAGGGAGCCTCTGGGTTATGAATCTGTCCCTCCAGCATGTCCTATTTATTTCAGTGCTGAGGTTCAAGTCTCTCGAGCGCATAGCTCGATGGGATTTGGATTTTCTGAGGTGCAGCATGTCCATTAATTCCGGGTTGGACATGGCTATCCACCAGGCACAGATCACCTCTGAGCAGGCGATATGTCACTGAGTAGAGCTGGAGTTTCTTTAACCGGGCAGCATATGGCATCTGTTTGAGCCCTTTGATCCTCTTGGTGAGGTATTTTTGGGGTCTTTCCAGTTGCTGCAGGTGTCTGGTAAGGTACATCCCAAAAGGGGCATTGTACTCAATTATGGACCTGATGAGGGATGAGTAAAGAGGCACGATGACCTCCCCTGATCTAGATGTGAATCCCTTCATGATTAGGTGGGCTATATAAAATGTTTTTCTAACCACTTTGGCCACGTGGTTGTCAAATGAGAGATTGCTATCAACTTGGGTCCCCAGGTCCTTAATTACTTCTTCTATACTTAATGGATTACCACCTATGTGGTAATTTGTGGGCACTTTGTTTTTGCCAAAGGGGATGACTATACACTTTTTGGCGTTTAGCTCGAGGCCATGGCTCTGGCACCAGTTGTCTGTTTCTATGAGGCCCTTTTGGAGGATGCTTGTGTCGGCTGGAGAGTCGATTATGGCACCCAGTTTGCAGTCATCTGCGAACTTGGTCAGCCACAGTCCTTCCATGTTGGCCTGTACCTCCGAGAAATATATACCGAACAAGAGAGGTCCCAGGACTGAGCCTTGTGGGACGCCACTTGTAACTGGTTTGGAGTCTGACATGGCTCCAGCAATTCTAACCATGTGGGTTCTGTCCTTGAGCCAGTTTGCAACCCATCTAGCGACATAGGGGTTTATATTTAAGCTGGTGATATTATCTATAATACCCGAGTGGGGTATTGTATCAAAGGCTTTTGCGAGGTCCAGGTAGGCAGTGTGGACCACCTTCTCCTTGTCAATGGCCTTGGTGACTGTTTCAAAGAAATCGACCAGGTTTAAGAGGCAGGATCTGCCCTTAACAAAGCTGTCATCATAATTCAGTATTAGGCTAACAACCATAAAGGGAATTTTAAAGCATAACTATGCTATCCAATAACATTAGCTAGGTTGTGGTCCCATAGATTTTGTATGTGTGTGTGTGTGTGTGTGTGTGTGGGGGGGTATATGACTAAGGCATGAGAGGTCAAGCATTAAGTTTTTCCTCTCTTATAAAGGCATAGGTGCCAGACCAGGGGTATATTTACGGTTCCCCATCCACTGATCCAAGTTTTGATTGAATGACAGCAGGGAAGATCTCTGCTTTACATGGATGTGAAGCCTGGTCCATAGAAGAGGCAGCCCCTGAGACAGATACCTGTCTCTACAGCATGTCTTTGTTATATTGCAGACAAGGTTTAGTCCCCTGGGTCAGGTGCTTCTGCTCCTATTTGTTTTGTGGACTTGCAACAGTTCCATTAATGACAGATCAGAAAATTCTTTGCAAAAGGTGATCCAAATAGGACTTGTTTTCTAAACCATGTATTCTTTTTGTGAGGAGCCTCTGAGGATGTCCAGTTGTTACACATGCCTGGGGCTCTGTAATAAATGATTGGTCTTATGAGGGAAGTGTACAGTAGAACCATGACATTTTTGGACCTAAATAGCATACCCTTGCTTATAAGTTGTGCAACACTGAATGATTTCCTCATATGAAAATCAAAGGTCAAGATGCTGTCTACAGATGTTCCCAAATTCCTGACCACTGGGTCTACTCTCAGAGATGTATCATCAGTGCAGTAATTTGCAGGGGTGACTGTCTTTCCATAAGCTACTTTTATTCACTTGTCGTTGTGCCTTAGACCATGACTTTGGCACCAGTTATTATTCTGTCTCATGCCTTCTTAAAGCATATTTGAGTTTGGAGGGATTCAATGACTGCACCTGACTTGTATACATCTGTGAACTTGTACAGCCTGCTGCCTTTGATATTAGCTGTGACTTCAGAGACGTAGATGCCAAACAGGAGCTACCCCAGCATTAAGCCTTGAGGCACTCCACTAGTGACTGTTTTTTTTTGTGGATGTAGACTCTCCTATTCTATCTTCTTGGGTCCTGTCTGTGAGCCAGCTGGTTATCCAGCAGGTGACATAGGGGTTAATACCTAATTTAGCCATCTAGTCTACAATGCCTGAATGGGGTATTGTATCAAATACCTTGGACAGTTCGAGGTAGGTAGTATGCACATTTTGTTCTCACCCACTGCAAAGAAGTTCACAAGGTTGAGTAGGTATGACCTGCCCTTGATGAACTCAGATTGAGTTAGATTCAATGTTTGATGGTTTCTTTTGTCTTCATGTACATATTCAAGATTATTCTTGCCATAGATTTACATACTAATTCAGCTTATGGATTGATAGTTCCCTGGGCCTGTGGATGGTTCACCCTTGTGCAGCAGGATTACTGTTGCCGTTCTCCATTCATTCAGCACAAAGCCTGTTTGGAGGCAGGGGTTAAATAGTTATTCTTATAGGCCCAATAGTTCATGTTTCATGCTATTAAGGAGGTGTACTTAGATGTTACTGGTGCCTAATGATGCAGTGGTATTGGCCATGGAGTGTGCCTTAAAGACCTGTTCGCTAGTGGTAATTGGGGGAGTTATGGTTGTGGGCATTTCCTGAGGAGTATCTGGCAGAGGGGATAAAATTAGAACTAAGTTTGTCAGACAGTATATTTGATGTATTTTCTGGCTTAGAAAAGGTGGAACCTTTTACAAGTAATTTGGTGCATTGCCGTGTATTGCCTTCGAAATAGTGGACATAGCTGAAGAAAACTTTGTGATTGTCCTTGTCCTGGGAGGCTGTTTTTCCTCATATTTGGCTTTGGTAGACTTGATTAGCCCCCTGAATTACTGGTTAAGATTGATGAGGGCGTTATCTTACTGGGCGTTGTTCCATCTAATTTTGCCATAATTTTCTTCCTTTTGTTAGACACCCCTATAGATTTTGGGATTCCACCCGAGTGGCTTGTTTTTTGCATTCATCCTGCACTTGTTCAGGTAAGTACAGCTGTCTCTCTGCAAACATTAATATGATTACACAAGGTTTCTGTGAGTGATTTTGTATGGGCAGCAGTACTCTTAGGGTTTGGGGGGGTTGCTTGAAATTTTGCTAGGGTGTCACTAAATAGAAAGAAGGATGACTTAGAATAATTCCTGAAAGTTCCAGGCTTAGCAGGAGTCCTGAGTTTTATTTTTATTTCAAAGAAGACAGCTTTATGGTGCATCTTGACCAGTGAGCATATTACACTAGGGAGGGTGCAACATTCTCCCATGTTTGTGAGGACCAGGTCAAGGAAGTTTGCATACCTAGTGGGAGTATGGGTTAGCTGGCTAAGGGTGTTACTGTTTACAAAGTCCATGAAACTCTCATCTTGCGTATGAGTGGTACAATTCCCAGTTTATAGTGGCAGTAGTTAAAGTTGTCCATGAATATGGCATTGGATTGAATGGATAGTGTCTCAAGTAATTTAAAGTATTTTTATAGGGATTTCATGGGTCATGGAGAGGGACCTATAGCTTGCAAGGATATGGTATGAGACTTTGCCTATGGTGATTTGGATATGGAGAAGCTGAAGTGCATCTTCCTGACTGACCGCCATCTTTTGTACCTTCCTGTATATTAGATGGTTTAAATGTGTGGAAGGCAGTATAGCTGTGCACTGCTACAGTGCAGGTTTGACCCATGTGCCAGGAACTGCACAAATGAATACATTCTTCAGGGAAAGCAGACCTTGCAACAGGTGGAGTTTCCTGACTAGACTGCTAGCATTAAGCAGTAACACCTTTAGATTTTCTTGGGTTGGTTTTGTTATGTTGGAAGATTTATCAAGTTGCCAATGCCCTGCAAAAAGGCACTTGGGGGGGGGGGGGCAAGAGTTTAGTCAATATATTCTTGTTTTGGTATTAATCTTGGTGGCTTTGGAATTGCACGCCCCTCCTGCAAATTTGTGTTTCAACACTCCTCCTGGGTCTATCTCATTTGCTCACTCAACCAAGTACAGTGAGATCATATTTTGACTTCAGACACTCCTACCAGTCCCATCTGTTCAGCTGTATCCCAGCTCTATCCCAGTCTAGTGTCACTAGCTCATTCTACCTAATAAAGAGAGAACATTTGAGAAGGGCAAGCCACTTAGGCCCTTAACCTTGAATTATCTTCTGTTTCTCCTTTCTCCCTTTCCACTTTACAAAAAAAAAATCTAAGCTTGTTTCCTGCCTTTCCTGTAACTAGTCTAGTCCAGATACACATTTGCTGTATCCAGGACTGTCTGTAAGCTTTTGAGCCCCCCAAGCCTTGTGTTGGATGGAAGCCTTCTAGCTTATCAGTGGTACGCACTAGGTAGCCTATCTACCACAAGAGTGGTTTCTGGCCCAGAAATTGTAGTTTATTGGCCGTTTGGGCAGTTTTTCCATCTCTTTCAAATTTCTGGTTTAAAAGCCTGTGTTTGTGCTTGTTACCCAGCTTTCCTGTAACTAGTCTAATCCAGAAACAGAATTGCTGTATCCAGGACTGCTTGTAAGCTTCTGAGCCCCCCCAAGCCTTTCTGTGTTGGAGGGAAGCCTTATCAGTGGGAGTGGTAAGCACTAGGTAGCCTATCTACCACAAGAGCAGTGGTGTCTGGCCCAGAAACTGTAGTTCATTTGCCGTTTGGGCATTTTTTTCCATCTATTTCAACTTTCTGATGTAAAATTCCACATTTGTGCTTGTTTCCCACCTTTTCTATAACTAGTCTAGTCCAAATACAGATTTTCTGTATCCACGACTGTTTGTAAGCTTCTGAGCCCCCCAAGCCTTTCTCTGTCAGAGGGAAGCCTTCTAGCTTATCAGTGGGAGTGGTACGCACTAGGTAGCCTATCTACCACAAGACTAGTTTCTGGCACAGTAATTGTAGTTAATTGCCCATTTGGGCAGCTTTTCCATCTCTTTCTACCTTCTGGTTTAAAAGGCCGCGTTTGTGCTTGTTTCCTGCCTTTCCTGTAACTAGTCTAATCCAGATACAGAATTGCTGTCTCCAGGACTGTTTGTAAGCGTCTGAGCCCCACAAGCCTTTCTGTGTCAGAGGGAAGCCTTCTAGCTGGTCAATGGGAGTGGTAAGCACTAGGTAGACTATCTACCACAAGAGGAGTGGTTTCTGGCCCATAAATTGTAGTTTATTGGCCGTTTGGGCAGTCTTTCCATCTCTTTCAACTTTCTGGTTTAAATGCCCATGTTTGCACTTGTTTCCCGCCTTTCCTGTAACTAGTCTAGTCCAGATACAGATTTGCTGTATCCAGGACTATTTGTAAGCTTCTGAGCAGTGCCAAAGTCTGCTCTTCAACCTTTCCCTTAGATCTGCTAGTTCTCTCCTCTACTGCACTTTTACTAGCTTATTAGTCTAGCACTTTACCAGACTTCTTGTAGCAATTATTGTAGCACATAAAAGTGCTACCAGCTCTAAATGTTCTACAAGGAAACAGCTCCAGTACTTACAGCTCCAGTACTTAATATTAATGGCTGCCCCTCCAGGCATGTCTAAAGGTCAGTTCCCTGTGCTTTCTCCTATTAACCTGGTGAACTTGAGCATCCTTAGGCAATGTAGCAACTGCCTAATGAACACAGACAACCCTCTCCTCTTATCTCCCAACACTCAGACTTGCACTTATATATCTAAACTGGAAGCCATGCACTCTCCAGCCAAGACCGGAAAAGCTGGTCAAGAGGAGAAGGTCAACACGTGCACAACACATAGCCCTCCAGAACACACACCAGCACTGCCTTCACATAAAAACACAGACCACACTCCCACCTTTGTGGAGGCTCTCAATAAAAATCTATCCAAACAGCAGACACCTCCAAGGCAGAAGCACACTTGACCACCACAACACAACACTAATCATGAGACACACACCTCTCCTAAACAGTGTGCCACTCAACCAAAGCCCCTCAGGCAAAACAGCATGCCCAGCACGCTAGTCACAGGCGACTCGATAGTGAGGCACACTGATGTCTCACTCACTAGGTTGAATAAGGAGAAAGTGATGGTCAACTGCCTGTCAGGTGCCAGGATCTGCCACATAATGCATGCACTCAGGTCCCTCAACAACAGGTACAAATATGACTCTGTCATTGTATATGTGGGTGTGAATGCCTGAGACATACCTCCCTGGACTACATGAAAAGAGACATGGAGGAGCACTCAGATTATGTAGCCCAGGCGGGTATGACCCTAGCCCTGACAGCATCCTACCATCATCCAGAATGATATCACAGTACAAACAGAAAATGATTGATTTCAACAATTGGTTACGTTTCTGGTGTCATTCTAAGGAGATCCATTATCTGTCTGCCTGGGATGACATGATTGACAGACCTCAGTGCTTCGTCAGAGATGGCATGCATCTGTCATCCCTGGGCTTCTGGATACTGGTCAAGGCTCTTACCATCCCTATAGCGCCTTTTTTAGGCGGTGTTCAAAAGACCAAATTACCACCGTAACAGCTACAAACAAATGCAATCTGAGGGTCATGCTGCTCAATGCTAGAAGTCTAAATTTCAAAATGCACTTGCTCAAAGCACTCCTTAAAATGTAGAACATCGACATTTGTGCTGTAACAGAGATCTGGTTCAAGGCAGCGGAAAGCACACCTACACTACCAGGCTATAACTCATTCCACACCTTTCGGCCCCAGAACTTGGACCAAAGCTTCAAAGGCGGTGGTGTTTCCATATTCATAAAGGATGCACACATCTCCAACATAACACATCAGAGATACTTCAGGTGCAGCTAACATTGGGTAAGACAGCAATTCAGGTTGTAGCCTGCTATAGGTCCCCAACCATGTCCCAAGACTCACACTCCACGTTCCTAAGCACCCTGGAGATTATTAGGTTCCAAACTAACACTCTCATACTGGGCGACTTCAACTACCCCTACATTAACTGGGAAAACTACTCATGTACCAATACACTTGCCCAACGTTTCCTGGAATTCATTAATTCCAATGCCCTGGACCAGCTCGTTCTTACTCCCACTAGAGGTAGCAACATCCTTGACCTGGTCATTACTAACATGGGCGACCGTTGATGTAAACCAATAGTCAAGTCCTCCCTGGTTAGATCTGACCACAAACTAATCACCTTGGAACCCCCCCCCCCCCCACACACACACACAAAGATAACCACCATGAAAAACTTCTCCAAAGCTAACTTTGGACTCGTAAAAACAGAGGTGGCTAACTTCACAGCACCCATGCAAATGGAGAATAGTTGCATGACCGCCGAATCATACACCAGTGCACTGTATGAACATGTACACAAATGCAAGGATTTCGTCATACCCAATAGAACCAAGAAACCCTCCTCCAAAAAGAGCAAGCCAATCTGGTGGTCCCCTGACAAACAAACTATACAACAGAAGGAGGAAACTGATGTGGAATAAGGTGAAATCCCAAGACAGGAAAAACTCCCTTATCAGCCTCAACATAAAGTTGAGATCCCTCATCAAATCCTCTAAAGCTAGCTACAAAAATAGAATTGCAGCAGATAGTAAATACAACCACAAGGCCTTCTATAGTTATATACAGAATCTCCATGGCAATACCCAGATTTGCTCTGAGCTACTGCACAATGGTACCTCCTATACTGAGCCAACAGATACTGCCAGTATACTGGCCGACAGATTCAGTGCCAACTTTAACCCTCTCTCCCCTCCCAAAGGACCTATCACATTAACAGTAGATTGCCAGGCACCCAGCATTACTGCTGCACAGGTTAAAACAGCACTGTTCAAGGCTAAGAATACAGCTTCTATGGGACCTGACAATATCCTTGTCTGTGTTCTACATGAACTACAGAGTGAACTGGCACCTCATCTGTGTGCCCTGTTCAATCACAGCCTCACCTCAGGCTTTGTCCCTACCGAATGGCACACTGCTACAGTCATCCCTCTCCACAAAGGAGGAGTGACTACAGACCCTGGGAGCTATCACCCCATTAGCTTAATGAGTCTGATATGCAAAGCTATGGAACACATCATCATGGACTTAATAAACAAGGATATAGGGAATCTACAAACTCTGGATCCCACACAGTTTGGTTTTGTGAAGGGTGGAGCATGCCTGCTCAACCTGGTCGATTTCTCGGAGTCAGTCACCAGAGCTGTGGATGAAGGTAAGGTGGCTCACACAGCCTACCTTGATCTGGCCAAGGCCTTTGATACCATTCCCCAATCAGGAATCATAGAAAAACTCAGTAAGCTAGGCATCAACCCCTGTATCACTAGGTAGGTTGCAAACTGGCTCACAGATAGAACCCACAGTGTGAAAGTAGCTGATTCCAAGTCAGACTTCTGACCCGTCATGAGTGGAGTCCCACAGGGTTCAGTTCTGGGTCCTCTCCTGTTTGGTATATACTTCTCTGAAGTCCATGCCAAACATGAAGGGACTCTGGCTGACAAAGTTCACAGATGATTGCAAATTGGGAGCTATAATTAACTCCCCAAGTGATGTTGATATCCTACAGAAAGGCCTCACTGAGACCGACGACTGGTGTCAGAACCATGGCCTTAAGCTCAATGCCAAAAAATGTGTCGTCTTCCCCTTTGGAAAAAACCTGGTTCCCATGAATTACCACATCAATGGTAGTCCACTGAACACAGAAGGCATTTTAAGAGATCTGGGAACACAGGTTGACAGCAACCTCTCTTTCGACCCCCACATTGCCACTGTGGTCAGAAAGTCCTTCTATGTGGCACATCTCATTACTAATGGTTTTGCATCAAGGAAGAAAAAGGTCATTGTCTCCATCTACTCTTCCCTCATTAGACCAATCATCGAGTACAATGCCCCATTTGGCATGCACCTCACTAGACACCTGCAACAAATGGAGAGGCTGCAAAAGTACCTCACAAAGAGGATTCTAGGCCTTAAACACTTGTCCTATATGGATAGACTCAAAAAAACTCCAACTATTCTCTGTCTCATATCGCCTACTTCGAGGCGATTGCTGCTTGACTTACAAAGCCATGTCTGATCTAGCTGTTAGAAATGCTACATCTAAAGAAATCCTAATCCCTCCAGACCACATGCTCCAGAGACCTCAGCCTCATTACCACAATCAACAGAATGTGCTGGAGGGACAGGTTCATAACCCAGAGACTGCCCATGCTATGGAATAGACTCCCCAAACATGTCAAACAGAGCACCTCACTGGCCCTCTTCAAGAGAAATCTTGATGAGTGGATTGGAAATAGAAAATTCACCCCAGGATCACTCCAGTGGCACTACATGACAGAGGCACTGGGAATTAAGGTCCAGTGGCATGATTCCAGGATAATCCTATGGAGTAGGCTTGTAAAGGCTCCAGGGCCATTAGCCTAGTACACACCTATGAACCTATATAAAAGCCTAGAGGGTACAGGTAGGTTCATAGGTTCATAGATTAGTACTAAGCTAACTGCCCTTGTGAGCCATTTTAAGCCTAGTCAATTATCCCTTGAAAGACTCAAACCCTGCACATTGTGTTTGTAAGGCAAACATCTTAACCATTAGGCCACCCTCCCTGGCAAAGCAGTGTGGCTTTTCAATCATATCCACTCAGGCTAGCATATATTGTTTCCCTTTGAATGACACCAAAAACAAAGTGAATTATTAAATTCAATTATCTTCTGTTTATACTGTGGCATCAGCCTTGGAGATGACAGAATGCTGCTCAATGCTAGGATCACACTGGACTATGATGGAGTCATATTGGTACTTGTAGTTCAATGATTCGAGTACATGTCATGTCAGGTGTTGTTTTGGTAGACTGCTTTTCAGGTTGCTAAGGATACTTATTGTGTGGAACACCCCAAGTCTTCCTCTCTCTTGGCTTAATGAGTGTGTGTGCCTCAGTGTTTATGAAAGGAGCCTGTTTGTACATGTCCTCTGCAATACCAACCCATTCTCTCTACCCCACCTTTCTGTACTAAAGGTCATATTCTACTGCACTGTGGAAACTGAGCCCACCTGAACAAACCTCATCTAAAAATGGCCAGCACGGGCAACAAAGTTGTTGAGTTGGAATCTTACATAACAGGACACTCTGGAACTTGGACATGGAGTACTCCCTTCCGTCCTCATCACTATCATTAGGTCAGTAGGGACAGGCTGGTTCAAACTGAGAAATAGGAGTCCTAATGAACCTGCATGTTTGCTTTTGGTTTAGACTGTTCCTTTCCTGCCAATGTTTAAAGGAACATGGGTCTGATTGAGCTCTTAAAAAAACTGTGAAGGCGGTAGTATTAAAAAATGATATTGTATTGGCCTGTCTTTCTTTATATTCCTCGTCACTATAGACCTACATATATGACTCTCTATGATTATCGACAAAAGCCAGCTTTGTTATCATGGATCACCCTAACTTGATCCTTCAGGGTAAATTCCATAGTAAATGTAAATGCCTTTGATAACAATGGCTCATAATTGAAGTGATGGAGGAGATTACATACTCCAATATGGCAAACTGCTATCACTGTCTTCTGGATGTCATTATTAATAAGAGATCATATTACATCTGAGCATTTCTTCCTGACCTCCGAGCATTAGTGATTATTCACCTCTCCTGTCTGTGAGTACTACGCAAAGCTTAAACCCACCACCCAGAATTCCACATCTCATAAGTTCAGCCCATGCACCACAAGAATACCAAATCTCAAAGATTTATCCTACACTGTGAGGGTTAGTATCATCCGCAGGAGGATGAAAATCATTAGGAATCAAGTCCTTGCCATTTGTGAGGTCTCCTTTGCTTGAATAGCCTTCTTGGGTCACTAATCAATGCTCCTTTCACCTAAATGCCTGCAGGGTTGAATTATGTTTATCAAAAGTAGTTAACAATGGATACCAAAGAAAATGTAAAACAATATTTGTGCTTTGTGGAATAAAAATGGCCTGGCTTTGTGAAGGTGTAAAGTTCTCTTAGCATGGGAAGTGACCTTGAGGACCTACTTGATTGGTGCTATAACACACACATTCCCTTAAATTTGGTAAAATTTTAATTTAGAAATGTTGGGACTGAGAAGCTACAAAATTTGAGCACTAAATGAAGTACCAGTAGCCTAAATGTATCTCCATGAAAACAGTCACCCACTTCAAACAGCATAGTATCTGTCTGCACCAGTTCTAGAACACCCAAGATCACTTCATCAAGAGATTAACGTCCAGATGAAGCTGTGCTATACACTTAGCAGGTTGTTTTGTACTGAAGCAGGATGTGCCAGAGATAATCATCCCTCTAGTTGAATATTACCTGTACCTCATCTTTTCACCACAGGATATGCTTCCTTCCTAAACACTACAAATGTTGCAGACTATTTTTCCACCCCCTAAATAACAACATCATTGTGTGTGCATGCACATGCGCGTGTGTGTTTGTGAATGTGTGCGTTTTCCCTTGCCAGGGCTTCCTGACTCTCTGTAAAAGAAAGTATTGATCTTGCCCCTAGGAAAGTTTACCTTTAAATTTTACGACACTGGTCACTGTCCTCTTTTTCTCCAATATGTGCATCTCAAGGAAATTTGCTACAACTTTATGTCTAGCCAAAATCATACCAGTACACTCTATTTTCCATTTCCTGTAGTGACCACAAAATAATTAACGCTGGGATTCCTTTCAGACTAAAGATATGAATGCTGTAAGCTGTAAAGCTGTCCATTCAGACCTTAAGGGTCATCTAAGGTGCACTCCATTTTAGTTTTGGGCATACAGCCACGGAATTCTTCTTAGCCTTGATTAGCCATTTGTGATGCAAACTATTCAGTGTATTCATATTACTGAATTATTCTTGATTCCTTTTCTTACATTACCGAATGAGGCTGCACAGTTACAGGTGATCACTGTATCGCTGGTCATGTGGCTTAAGAGCAGGAATTTAATGTCATGGTGAGTTTCACCTCAGTGTATTGTGCAAGCTGGAGGTGCACTTTGGGAGTCCCCTTTTCTATACTATGGTGTGATGTTGGAGCTGGTATATATAATTTCAAAGGTGCATGGGCAAGAGGTGCAGGAGGACTTGCCCCCTGCAAAAAAAAATTATATATATATATATATATATATATATATATATATATATATACACACATACATACATATATGCTGTATGTATATATATATATATATATATATATATATATATATATATATATATATATATATATATGGATTCACTTCAGAAGATCGAATTTCCAAAATCTCGAACTACAAATAACCGGAACCAAAAGCTCGAGTTTCGGAAACTCAAACTTCTGAAGGGAAACCATTAAAAAAATAAACACGAACTTCGCCATGTGGGGGGCTGTGCCCCCCCCACACCCCCCCTACTTAAATATACCAACTCCAAGATCGCGCTACAGTGGGGAGATGGGAAATCTCCCGTCTTGCGCTGTATCGAAGCAAAACGGGAGATTTCTCACTTTCTGCCAACACCACAAAACAAATACAACATTACGTACACACAAGGCATACAACAATACTTATATATAAATATTCATTCCATTGTTTGTCTTACATTTCAGTGAATTGCAAACCTGTAAGTCCATTCTATTGAGTAGGCATGGAGTTATATCTTTTTTCCCACTAACATTGCAGAGATTCAGATTTGATTATTTTGGTTATGGGGTACAGGTGGTAGGGCCCTATTCCTGGAGGTTATCGGAGAACACCTGTCCAATATGTGAAATACAGTTGTAGCTTTAAGATCATTCAATGGAACACGTTTGCATAATTGTGATTCATCCAGAAGTGCTTTGATGAAGCATACCAGATACTTTTACCGTTTCATTTTTAATCCAATTAATTTAACATGCTTATAGTCTGTCCAGACACTAGGGAAAGGTATTAGCGGATTCTTATTTTTCTAATCTTACTGTTACCTTACTGTGATTTTTCAGGCAGCAAATAGTCACAACAATATATAATCTGCCTGACAGTAAATATTTGTGACAATTACACCTTTTGTTTTCGGCACACCACTTTCTACCCTACCCGTGGTGTTAACTAATAATGGTTTGTTTGGGTCTGTCTACTTACCCAGTTAACAGAGAGACACATAAATGAATGCAGGTGAGAGGATTAATAGGAATGTTTAGTAGCAGAAGTGGCCAGTCATAGTATGACCTGAAATGCAACACATTCTGAAGCTTTGGTGCCTTTGCACAAAGCCCATATTTTCTTGACATGTACGTAAAAATCTTTTGGCATTCGCATATCCCACATTAGAATATTCAGTCTATTAACCTGGAGCCCACATTCCCTTAGCCTGTCAAGGACACTTCTTAGATAAGTGAGTTTCGTGGTTTTTACTCATCCCTATGACATCATCTAGGGATCAGTGGTTGGGAATTCTCAAAGTACTTGGTCCATTGCTTTTTGCCAAATGGCTGGCACAGATATAACACCGAAAACAGGATAATTATTTTTGGACAAAGCTTTTTACATGTTAACTCATTCACACCTTCTGGTCCTCTCCTCAGTTAATGAAGTGACAGATTCATGTGGGCTGGCAGGCGGGACAGCAATTGCCTGGAGTTCTGAGTCATAGTCGCGTATAAATGTGAGAAAATTCTTTTAAATTAAACAAGTAAAGCATGGGGTTTGCCTTGTTTAATTTAAATATAATTGGCGATTAAGCTACATTGCAACAGTAGCACTATGTGTAATCTGCCTTTAAAGTTCTGTCATGCTTGAATGAGATAAGGCAGCTCACACAAACAGTGCTTCAGGAATACAGTAGAAAATAGCACAGTCAGCACTGTAGGTGTGAAAATTAACTAATATTCAACAGCTAACTAATCAGTTCTTCCTTTTCTATCTGGAGGTAAGCTTGTGCCAAATAACCTTTGCCAAAATGTTTTCCCTGTTAGGCATGCAAACAAGTCTTCAATTCATGGTAACAAAGACTACACAGAATACAGCACTGTGTTAACAGTAACTGTGAAATCACCACAGAAAAGCACCTCTCCTACTCCTCTACTTTTTATCACATAAACTATGAGCTCATTTCATTCACCTCATACCACTTTGGACAATATTCCATCATTTTCCAGAATCTGTAACTTTTGCACTGTTTGGGGCCCATTTGTATATTTCTTTACAAATCATGTCACCTTTTGGCCTAACAATTTTATCAAACTTATCTTGGTAATATTCAACGGTCCCATTCTATTATCAAAATACACTGATGGAATTTGTCAGTAGCTGTGACAGTTTTTGTGATCAGTCATATAACATATTAATGGAATACTAGCTCTCTTCAGTTTTTCTTATCCATTTATTTTCATATAGTACAGGTCCCTCTGTCTTCAGCATGTAAAAAGCTAAAAGCTAATGTGTGTTTTGCCACTGTGAGTTATTACATACCTCTCAAATATCCCAGGAAACACCAAAACTTAGATCACCACGATGCAGTAAAAGTATAAAAACTCTTTATTATGTCACAAGCGCTTTCGCATACTCCTGTATGCTTCTTCAGGTTATAATTCAATACAGAAAATCACATACTTATATAGCAAGAATGACTAATTAACTTCCCGCTCTTTTTCTTAATTAGTTAATAATTAAAACTTGCCTGTCTTCAATTAAGATCTCTTTAAAGAACTCTCACTCTATTTTACCTTTGTGCTGCATGATCATGTTGTTATTATACAAATGCAGTCCATATCTAATAGTCATTCTAGGAACTCATCTTGTTTACAAGTGTATGAGTATTATTTTAGTTATGTTAAAATATTACAAGTATACAATAAATATAGAAAAACCTATAATTAAACAATAAACTATGTTAAATAATAATATATTGTGGCATTAAACTAAATATTTAATACTTAATGAGTATAAAAATATATATATATGTGTATGGGAATAATAGTAGCACCCATAAAATATGTATAAGCCTATTCATAGTAAATGTATATATCTTATTGCATCATTGTTGTTAATACTGAAATGCACATACATATATATATATAATATATATATATATATATATATATATATATATATATATATATGTATATATAGTTGATAATTTGTAAATACAAAAAACTTAAATACATAATACTGGCAATAGATAAAAAAAAAAAAAAAAAAAATTAGAAATATATATATATATATATATATATATATATATATATATATATATATCTATATCCAACAGAACAAATATAAAAGCATAAATTAATGGTGAGTGCTATATTTAAAGGTCATAAATGTATGAGCTCAGTTTGTATGTAGATGTACACTTTTGCTATAATAATCAAACAATTGTTAAGACTAAGGCCATCCTACTGCTAGAGGCAGCCTTATTGTACAATATCTAAGAGTATGCAACAATATATAAATGCATATGTTATCTCAAAGCCAACACAGGTTTCAGACTGACTGTACTGTTTAATCCTGGAGGTATATGGGCTTTGAGCTTCAAAATCCATTCAAGTTCAACATTTTCAATAAATGTCATATTGTCTCCTCCTCTTTTTACTCGTCTAACCACATCTATAACACGAAAATAAAATTTATGATCATGATATTCATTAATATGCTTGGCTAATGCGTTAGTTAATATCTGTTTCCTCATTTCATATACATGATTATAAATACGATTCTTTAATTTTCTAGTGGTTAGACCTACGTAATATGCTTGGCAATCATTGCATGTAGCCAGGTAGATGACATTGGTAGTCTCACAGGTTGCTTGTACATTAAAATAATAGTCTTGACCAAGATCTGGTATATAAAAATGATTATCTGTTAGAATATGTTTACACATATTACATTTACTGCAAGGTATAGTCCCTATATGCCTTGCTCTATCTATTTCATTCTCTTTATGTAGTTTATCATTGCACAGGAGTCTCTTTAAATTTTTGCTGTTTTTATAGCAAAAACTGGGCTTCATACCCACTACTTTCTTAACTTCTTGGTTCACTGTCAGTATGTTCCAATTTCTCTTGATAATATGAGTGTCATAATGATTGTCACTAGTGTATCTAGTTACAAATGGAACATAAAATACAGGTTCCTGATAACTTGGTACTTCTAGTACTGATTTGTGTTGATTATTAGTTTTAGTTCTTTTTAAACCTGTTTTATATCTAAAATTGTGAACAATTTGATTATGTACATCATTAGTTGTTGGAAAAATGCTACTACTGATCGCTTCTAATAGACCTATAGGATAGCCTCTCATTATAAATAAGTTTCTCATAGTTGATAACTCCTGATCCCTTTCTATCACATTATTACAGAGTCTGCATATTCTCATATACTGATTTCTGACTATGTTGGCAAAAACATGTCTTGGGTGCATACTACTGTATTGTAAAATGGCGTTCTTCCAACACTTCTTTCTGTAGATCCTGGTAACAAGTTTATATTCAGGGTTAATAGATATAGTAATATCCAAATAATTAATTGTGGTGCTGGAGAATTCCATTGTAAATCGTAGAAAATCAGTAGTTGACTCCAAGTATTTACAAAATTTCAATAGGGAATTTGTATCTCCTCTCCATAGAATCAGAATATCATCTACGAAACGTCTATAGAGTATAATATTCTGTTTGTATTCACTGTTAAGGACATGATGATATTCCCAATTATGCATAACAAGATTTGCATATGAATTGGCACAGGGGGTGCCCATCACAACCCCCCATACCTGTTTGTATAGTTTATTATTAAAAGAAAAGACATTGTTGTTAAGTACTATGTCTAATAAAGTACCAATAAGTAATTGTGTGTCCTTATCAATAGTAGTTTCTCTGCACATTACTTCCCTTATCGCCTCTATTCCGTATTCATTTGGTATTACCGTGAACAGATTGTTAACATCCATAGCAACTAAGAGTAGAGATGATGTTATAACTATATCATGTTCTATTAAAGTTAGGTCATTTAGTAGCTGTTGAGTGTCTCTAAGTATAGTCGGTACACTTTTTACTAAAACTCCTAACTTGGACTCTAGATAGACAGATATATTTTCTGTCAACCATTTACTCCCTGCCACTATTGGTCGCATGGGTGGGGGGGATTGTTGCTTATGTATTTTCGGGAGTCCCTTTATTAACGGAATTAGCGGGCACTCTAAGGCAGTAGTCGTAGAATTCCATATTTAGCTGCCTGCACATTAGCATATCATATAAGGTATCATGTACAAGAAAAAATAACCTATCCAGCTCAGAGTCATTTATAGTTATATACTTATCCGTATCAGACAACATTTCTGACATTAATTCATTATAAAAGGTGGTGTCCATTAGAACAAGTCCACCACCCTTGTCAGCTGGTTTAAGAATGATACTCTTGTCTTTCGATAGATTTTTGAGTGCCATTTTTTCATTATAACTTAGATTGTAGTATATATGATATTTCTTGTCAATATCTAGAGAATTAGAGAAATAGTTGTAGAAATCATTTCAACAAACTTGCATGAAACAACTGGCAACATTTGGCATTTCAGGTACAAATACACTAAATTTCCTAAAGTTATTTCCATTGTCCATATCACTCTTGTTATTGTCCTTAAACAGTATTTTCAGTGAGACGTTTCTGCAGAACATACGTAGATCAATCAACAGTTCCGATATATTACTCGACTGTGACAGAACAAATGAAAGGCCTTTGTTTAGAAGGCTGGTCTCAAATTCATTCAACGAACGACTAGATAAATTAAATATCAAATCAGTCAATTCCTCTGTTTTCTCCTTACCTCCATGTTTTCTTCTGAATACTTTCTTTTTCTTCTCCCCCGGCTGCTTGATCTGATTCGATTTTGTGCCCGAAACTTGACCGGAAAAGGTAAAAAACTATTCTGTACAGCAGAAGAGCTATCTTTGGGTTTCGCACCCTTTTGCTGTGTTGTTTGCCTTAGTCCTTCTTGGTTTGGTGGCAGTGTATCCACCATAGATGTCGCTTCGCCTACATCTTGGCGCTCCGTTTGCGTCATCTCACTCAAAGGAATGACGTTGGTGTGGTATGCTGAATTTATAAAATTTAAAGCGGGACTGCCATTCAAACTGGTAGCAGCCTGAGAGGTACCAATCTCTTGTGGTCGTAAAGCCATGGGCAAGGTCTGATTGTTAGAGTTGTTTTGAGTGGCATTATATCTCGGCCAGATAAAAATCTGGCCTGTTAGGAAATCATTGTAGTCTCTAAGTAATTTCTTCTGTTTGGTTTGTTGGAGCCTATCGTTAAAAGCCATAACTTGTATATACATAGCGTCAACCTTTCTGGCATATATCTCTCCTTTAAAGAACCTCTCAAATATCCCTGATTTTGCAGAATGCCCATGACTGTATCCCATACCTTTTGTCCTGTCCCTTGTAAAATATTTCATCTTCTGATAAATCACAGACGATTACAGTAATTTGATAATGTCAGAAATTCAAGTTTCATAGCCAGTTTGGTAGAGCAAAGGGATAAAACCCTGACAAAGGCACAGGCATCCTGGGTTCAGTTAGTGGCTGGGGTGACTGACAGATGTGCAGGGAGGGATGCTGAGGTGACTGACAGAGGTGCATGGAGGGATGCTGGGGTGACTGACAGAGGTGCAGGGTGGGATGCTGGGGTGACTGACAGATATACAGGGAGGGATGCATGGGTGACTGACAGAGGTGCAGGGAGGGATAGGCATGACCATCCAAGGAGAACTGGTGCCATGGACCTCTCCTGCAATGATCCCCGGTGGAAGTTGGAGACATTGCTAGGGTAGAAGGCATAGTCCAAAGAGCATGTGGGGGTGGACATGGCTTAGCTGCTGTGGAGGTGGGATGGAGAGATAAGCATTTAACATCCACATTGCAGGCCTAGCCCTTGGACAAAACCACAGACATTATGAGGGAGGGGGAATGGATAGGCAGAAAAAAGAATAGAAACTCAATGGGTGCAGACATCTGAGACTCCCAGAATGTCCTTACTTTCCATGACCAGCTCCAGAAAGATTATGCATTAAGTCCAGGGGTTTGGGAGTAGTTGGCAAACCCAGTGTGGATATGGGACACTGGATAGCAGTGGCAGGGAAGACAAAAATAAAGAGTTTCATTTTTCCTATTGTTTAGAAAATGTATGTTGAAGCACAATTTGTTGTCCATAAGAAAATGTAGTCTTTTGGCTTCTCCTTTTAGGGGTCACCACAGTGGATCACTGGTCTGCAGACTGACTGGCAGTGGAGTTTTTATGGTGTCCAGTTGCCATCCTGGCACCTAACCTTCACAGAAGGCAACGTTCACACACACACACACACACACACACACACACACACACACACACTTACCTGCAGGTCTTTTAAAGCTCAGTTGACCACAGGGAGGGCATGCAGACTCCACACAGAAGGTGCTCTAGCTGAGAAATGAACCAGAGAATCTCTTGCTGTGAGGCAACAAGGCTAACCTCTGCAACACATCAGCCACTCTTTTTAAGAAAATGTAGTAATATTTAAAAATTGGCCCTGATTTTGGCTTTTGTGTACCCCGTCTCCATTATTTTTGGCTTTGTCCAGAATTCTTGAGGAAAGAAGTTGAGATGTACGAGTCACTACCATATTAATTTTACTCTCAGGGGACATTGTTTCTCCTGGGCCCATCTCTCATCACACTACTGACTTTAGCAGTGGCATCTCTGAAGATTTTCTGCTGTAATCTGCAGCAGAAATTATATGCAATGCTGCACCTGAATGATTTTCACATTCAGCTTGCGCAGTACAAACAGTTTGGGATTACACAGTTTTGAAGTATCCCTACAATATCTTTATTTTTTTAGCAGGTTTTTCTGGTGGTAATAAATCCGGTAATGGACTATATGTTTTGTTCGTTGTTATTAAAATTAAATTAAATTTCTATTATCTTATATGTTTATCCATTTTTCCAGATTAGCATAAAAAGAAATGACATTCATGTTGTGGCCTGCCATTTTAGCTTTTCTTCTTTTAAATATTTGCTTCATTCACTGCTTAGACTCCTTCAGTGTGTGAAATACGTTTTTACAGCTCGCCTATTTGTTATATAATAATAATAATAATAATAATAATGTTGTTGTACTGCCTTTAAATTAACTATTTTCAGAGTTTTATAGATGTATTGTTATACAGATTCATCATTATTAAAGGACAAGCACAATCCATCCATCCAACCAGCCATCCATCTATCCAACCAAATATTAAATGAAGTCTTAAATATGTATTGAAAGTGTCAGCAAGAATAATAAAACTAATTTATTTCATGCACTGCATGGCCATTGGGCAGCCATAGTACAGACCTGGTTTCAATACATATAATGCAGCAACCCAGTTCCTGGAGAAGACACAAGGTAATTGCAGGATGCAGGCAAGCACTAATATACACATGCACAGTTAAGGGCAGTTTAGGGGCTTGCCAATTTAGGAGTAACTAAACCAGTGTTTCAACTTCTTTGGGGTCACACAGATACTATCCTAAATGTCCTAGAAGTTTATTGTTTATTTTACAGGCTAAATGCTGGAGGGGGTCTTAGAGTCATGAATAATTGCTTATGATGTAAAAACAATGGCTATATAGATATTTCTGTCAGAAAATATGCACCATTGAATAACACAGTGATGCAATATGATAGAATTCAGGAACAGTAAAACAATATGAAAAATGAGCTTTGTCCAGAAGATGTACGCCAGTTTACAAAAAGATAAAAATGTTGTTCTTCTTTCGGCTTTTCCCGGTTAGGGGTCGTCACAGCGGAACTCCGGTCCGCTAATGATTGGTAGTAGATTTTTACGGTGCCGAGGTGCCAGCCCGACACCCAACCTTCAACAAAGGCATGCCCATTCACGCATGTCTTTCAAACACCACTCGACAGCGGGGAGGACATGCAGACTCCACACAGAAGGCGCTCCAGCCGAGAATCGAATGGGAGAACCTCTTGCTGTGAGGTGGCAATGCTACCGCTGCTCCACCGTGGCTTAATGTCCCAGGAAAGCTAAGACAGCAGTACAAAAAGATAAAAATAAATATAATAAATGAACAAATAACCAAATTTATTTTTAATTTGATATTTATTAAACGGGTATGTCTGACTGGGCAGGTGCGTTTTTTCAGCGGAGGCCTGGAGAGAAAAGCTCTATATAGAAAAAATTTACATAGAGGAAAAAAACTCTAAATACAGAAAAATTCTAAAAACTCAGAAGAAAAGAAATATAAAGTAAAATACTACTGAACAAAGTGTTGGAGAAGATAGTACATAGGAGGAATAAAAACTGTCACACCGGTACGCTGCTTGTATCAGAAGAAGGGGTGAAAGTGACAGGCATGTAAAGTGAAGAATGAGTGGGGACAGACTAAGATGGGGTATTAGGAAGCTAGAGATGGGGATGTAAGAGGGGAAAATAAGAAGCTGAGGTATGAGGACATCAGTAAAGAGTGAGGGGTGAGGAGGAGGAGATGAGAGAGGTAGGTTGGGTTTTGGCAGGACAGAGCCATGAGTTCAGTAGTGTCTCTCTTAATGCCTTTTTGAAGTTTAGAGTATATGATATAATTCTGATGGTTAGATGAAGTTTGTTCCAAACCAGAGCTGTGGAGTAGCTGTATAGGTGTTGGCCACTTGTTCTTTTGGGCTTGTAGATTTCCAACAGAAGCTGGTCAGAACTCTGGAGAGAGTGACTGGGAGTATAGAAGGTGATGAGAGATGAGATGGCGGGGCAGGAGGTAGGTTTGTTAATAATGATGTAACAAGCAATTGAGCTAGGAGGAGCTGGTGAGGGAGCACAAGCCAATGTAGGGATTTAAGAGAAAGTCTTGTGAATTGTAGGGTTGATCTGAGGTGAATTTAGCAACTTTATTAGATCAGAGTTCAAGTTCAGATTTTAGGCAGGGTTGTAGGTTGGTTAAGACACAAGATGGAGTGGGAAGAAGATAGGCATGGGCAAGGGAGAGTCTGAAGTCCTTGGTGAGGAATCTTTTGATTCTATACAGCAAGCCTAGTTTTTGATGATTTTTTAAATACAATTTTGAACAAGTAGATCGAATTTTAGTTGATCATCAATAATGACATCCGGGAGCTTGGTATGTGTTTTTACATTTATTACGGTGCTATCAAGGGATATGACAGTGAAGGAAGATTTAAGATGAGAGTGAGATTTTGGGAAAAATAGGAAAAGTTTTTTTTTTTTTTTGAGTTGAGTACAAATTGATCATCAATTAGCCACCTTTCAATGGACTTGAACGAATTTTGGGTGATAGACTGGAGGTGTGAATGATTATCAGATGTGCAGATGATAGTGGAGTCCATCAGCATACTGTATAAGAGAAGACTGAGGGCAGGAAGTGTGGAGACCATTAGTAAAGATGTTGAATAGTAGTTTTTCAAAAATGGAACTTTGTGGTACTCCGCTATTAACAGGGAGGAAGTGTGAGAAGGAAGAGAGCCACTTAATGGACTGCTGTCTGTTGGAAAGGTAGCTGAACCATTTGAGTGCTGAGTTGGAGAAACCAAGATCAGACATTTTAGTGAGAAGTTTGGGGTGATAGTGCCAAAGGCTTTGGAGAGGTCGAGAAATAGGCAGAATACTGGGTTATTGTTGTCTCTGGCTTGAGAGACAGTAAGAGTAAGGAGATTACAGCAGAAGTTGTGCTATGGTTAGGGCGAAAGCCATGTTGGGTTGAGTACATTTTCTCCCAGAAGATGTTCAAGGAGTTGTCTGTGTACGCATTTTTCAAGTATTTTTGAAAGGGGGATGGAATGGCTATGGGACTGTAGTTTGAAAGGTCATTGGAGTGTCCTCCTTTCTGAATGGAATAGTGAAGAATTGTTGCCAGACAGAAAGGACTGTAGCTTCTTGGATAGATCTGTTGATAAGGACTGAGATAGGGTAGGCTATTCAGTTAGCGGAGAGATTTAGGAAGACTGGTGGTAGATTATCTGTTGAGGGAGGGTAGGGCTTTAATTTGGTCAGTAGTGATTTGATGTAGGCAGTGGGCACAGGTTTGAGTAAAAAGGTAGATTTATTGTCAGGGGAGAGAGGGGAATAGTACGATTGGAAGTGTGACCATTTTGGGTTAGTTTCTTAATAGATTCAGTGATACAGGAGTTGAGCTTAGTGGCGGTTTCAAGGGGAAAGTTATTAGGGCAGGGGTTTGGTATACTGGGAAAGCCTGGGTAAAGGATCTTGTTAATGGTGTTGTGGAATTTTTTTTGGATTGTTGTGATGGTATGTTTGTGGCTTCTGATAGAAGTTTTTTTTATTTTTTATTTTCATTGACTTGTTTTTACTGGGGTTGCAGAGTTGTTTATAGGTTTGATGGTGACTGGGGGACTTTGTTTTTAGCCAGTTCTTCCATGTAATATTTCTTTTTTTGTATTAGGAAGCATGTGGAATAGGAAGCCAAAGAGCATGGAGAGATTTCACTCTGATTTTCCTATGGGGTGCAAGGAAATTGAGAATGCCCAGAAAAATACACTTGAATTTTAGAACAGCATCCGCTAGTGGCAGGTTAAAGAGGAAGGACCAGTTTATGGAGGAGAGTCCATTGTTGAACTCGTTAGGGCTGAAGTTAGTGGGACTATGGCACTCTTGACATTTGTTTTGCCTAATGTGATGGAGAGTGCCTTTGAATGCTGGTTGGAGGGGGGTCGCTGATAGAATCAGGCAGTGTTTTGGGGTTATGGTATAAGTTTGGGTTGGATACTAGGATCCAGTCTAGGATAGAGATGAAGTTGGTTGATTTGCTATAGTGGGTAGGGGTGAAATTAGCTGCATGAAGCAATGGAGATTTATACTAGAGGTAGGGGCATCAGTGGTCAGGGTTTGACAGTCAATGTTGACATACCCCAGTATTATCACTTCATTAGATATATAGTGGGTGATGGGTGATCCAGGAGAGAACATTTTATTTATTTTATGTATTTAACATTTGTTGAGAGGGGAAAGTCTGACTAGGACAGAGCCTATTTATAGTGGAGGCCCAGGAAGAAATGCTCCAGATGCATGACTTTGGAACACAAGAGGAAACCGCAGCACCCGGAGGAAACCCACGTGAACACAGGGAGGACATGCAGACTCCACACAGAAGGCACCCCAGATGAGAATCAAACCGGAGAACCTCTTGCTGTGAGGTGACAATGTTAACTGCTGCACCACTGCACCGCCCATTATGTTCAAGAATGGGGATGTTATTACTCGGGGGGTGTATATATATATATATATATATATATATATATATATATCAGCAATGTTAAGCTTTTGGTGGTTGCTTAGTTTGCTGCTGACTAGTAAGAGTTCAGCAGGGTGAAAGTTGGGGAGTGATATAGACAATGGGGACAGGTTAAGCTGGTCTGAATATATTATAATTACATCTACTGTACCTATTGTACCCAGATACCGTACCCCACAAAACACATTAGTTTCAGGGTCACTGCTTCAAATGTAATAATGCCAAACTCATCTAAGTGATACAAACAATTTTAAAGCAATCTTTAACATAATAGGAACACAGAGACATATGAATAATACCAGACATAATAACGGAGGCAATAACATGCCTAACTATATACACCTTTAAGTACAGAAATGTAAACGTTTGTGTCACTTTTGTCAAGCACTTAATACCGATTATGTCTGACATCGAGCAGAGTATTACAGGTGATTACAGTGGACTGGTTTTGTGGAGAAATAGGATGTTAAATACGATTGAATATTTCATGGCTCAGAAAGCGAGACCCAGGTTACCTCAGAGTAGATTACAGCTTACTGAGCATAGGGTTAGTTTGCTATTTTTTAGGCCTTTCCAGTTGAGTGATATCCTTGGATTTGTATATACAAAAAGGAGAAGTGTTTTCAGCAATGGGTCTGATAAAGGAAGAATACAGGTGTAGGAATATTTTCTTTGGCTTTTGGTAATTACCTCAGCCAGAGAGAAGGCTTTCCTGACTATGATGGAAACATGATGACAGAATGAGAGGCAGTTATCCACCTAAGTACCTAGGTCTGTTATGATATCTCTGAAATGGAGTGCCATTTATAATATATGAGGTAGGAATAGTTTTTTTTTGATGAATGCTACTATGTTGCACGTTTTTTTTGCATTTAAGTTGTGACTGCTTTCAGTAAACCAGGTATGTGGATATTGCAATTCTTTTTGGAGCAGTTTAGTATCACTACATGAGCAGATAACAGTGCCCAGCTTGCAGTCATCAGTAAACACGGTCAATACACTTCTGCAAAGTTGGTTTCAATGTCTGCAAAATAAATGCCAAACATTTAATACAGTGACATTTTTAAGTAATCACCTCTGCTTATATGGATAATGTTGGTCTTTTTATTTTTCTTTACTTAGGTAAAAATATATAATAGCAACATTATGTTCACGCAACTATGCAAGCACAGTGCTATAGTCATATATCAGCTAGTAAGACATTTGTAAGGCAAATATTTGTCACTACGGATAAATTGCAGCTCCAGACTCCAACTACATGTTTATCAATGTTGAACCACAAAAGTAAACTTAGTACACATTCATGGTACTGCATTTACACAAAGGAGACCGAAGACAGCAGCAGTATCTGCTTTGCAGTGTGCTTTGTTATGTAATAACAATAATAATAATTTGTTAACTAAGTAGGCCCGCTGGACACACAAATCCTTTTTCAGCGGCGACCCAAGAGTAATCTCTGGTTAAGTGACTTGTTCAAGGTCACATAATAGGCAAATGAGCACTGACAGAATCGAACCCTCTACCACAGGAACTACAGCTCACAGCCTTAACCCTCTGCACCAACTGCCAGACACTTTACATCCAGAAGGAAAGCTTACAAGTTATTGACATCCACAAATACTTAAACAAATACAAAATGTATAACAAATGTCTTCCTGGCACGAATTAGCGACTCAGCAGAAATAAACATGTATTATAATTTATTAAGCTCATTGTCAATGTTTCAGAGTACACTACAAAATCGGCATCTCCACTTTGCTCATTACATTTGTGTTTTTTGCAAATGTTTTAGATTTGGTTAACTTGGTCAGAACGTTATTTTCAGATGCCAGTTCACTAGAAACAATTTTTACTATGCAGTTCAGCTTTTAACAGAGTAAAAGACAGTTCAGATGTCAGTTTTGGATTAGAAATAAACATAAGTGAAGCAGAAAGACATGCATAGATAATATTAGGAGTCAAATAATGTGCTGTGTTGTCTTGGTCAGAAGAGTAAACCACAAGAACTTTTTTCTTAGCTATCACTAGGGAGGGTGGCCTAATGGTTAAGGTGTTTGCCTTACAAACACAAGGTACTGGGTTTGAATCTCACAGGGGATAATTGGTTAGGCTTAAAATGGCTCGCAAGGGCAGTTAGCCTAGTACTAACCTATGAACTAACCTATGAACACTGGGAATCTTAGATTATTTACATAACATAAAGTTGCACAAGTTTCCCATATGCATGCAGAAATATGCATACAACGTTTGTTTAAATAAAAACTCAACAAGAATGGTAGCTCGATGTTCTGTAGGCTGTTTAGTACAAACAGTCACAGAAAGAAACCAATGACAATGGATGAAGACCACCAGGAATGCGCAACATGCCAGTTTACCTAATTTCTGTGAACGTCGAGACAAGCTAGACATTAATCTAAAACTTGGAATCAAGTAGCAGGACTCAGAACTGACTCTGTATGCAGACTCCTGAAAGACATCTTGAGTATCGTCAATCCAGATTAGAGATGCATCGCCTCTGACTCATTCTACATCGCTGCTCTGATGAGTACTCATCACTATGTCATCCGTGTTAGACAAGTCATTCGGAATTCAGCTCCATGTTGCATACAGCTGGATTATTGTTAAGTATACACAGAGGGCTGTAATGGCATATCTCAGTTTTTTGACAATAAATACAGTCCATTGCATATTTGTTATTAAATTCATCCTTTCAGTTTTTTTTTTTAATGCTGGCAGTGATGAGGTTTACGTTTTTTTCTCTAAGTGACTTGAATATCCAAAACAGAATGGGAGAAAGGCTAGATGTAAGGTTTTATGATGACAGGAATTACAGTTTCACTCACTGGTTTTGAGGAATTCTGGATGTACTTTTTCTAATCTTTGAGAAAATGGAAGAGACAGAAGTCAGAAAATTGGGTGATGGACAAATGATGTTGCTTACTGTGGATGGGATGGATATGATAACCAGGACTGCAATAGAACTTTAGTGGTAAAAAGGAAATGATTGGCAAGAAAGTAGGAGTTTCTACACAAAAACCTAAACAGTTTCGAAATTACAAACATTCTGTGGAAGTTTTGTTTTTACACATTTATTAAATTATCATAGGCATGTATACATTACTAGAAAAGAAAACAAACCATAAATGAATTCCAGTATAGAGTGGTGGCAAGAGTATGGCAGGTGATATAAATGGCAACTAAAAACTTAGCAAGGAAAAGTAAGCCATTTGTATCTATAAAACAACTCCTGGAAGCATTATGGATAAATCCCTCTGTACTTCTGCACAAATAATTAGCAGCATACAAACATATGCAAGCACGCACACAAAGATTCATGAGTTGAAGGAAAAAGAAACACTAAGAACTCAGTTTTTCTTTTATTATATATCAAAAGCTGAATAGTATATCGTTTTTGGAAAAATTAATACATAACCCTCTTGCCAAAACTAGCCAACTGCATTTTGTAGGTTTCTTTACATCAATAGAATTGTTTGTTCATGTATCAGTTTGGTTGCTTGTTCATTTCACTTCATTTATCAACTAGGTAAATGTGCTTGCCAAGCTGTCCATTTACTGACATAACCTTGGACACAGTGTGACAATAAGTAAACCAGTTAAGTGTTTTAGGATTTACAGTGATATAAAGTTCAGAATTTATAGTACTGAACACAGAGAGAAATATGTGTTACTAAACAATGATATACTGAAAGGCAAAACACTGAGTGCAAAATCCTGAAATGTCAAACTGTTGTAACTTTATAACTTTGAACTCAAAATATCTACTAGTAGCAAACATGTACTATAATATGCAGTTGTGTACTTAGAGTTTGTGCCGGCCGGGGCTGTCTGAGTTTGGCATCCCTCCCCCCTCACAAGAATCATGGTGAAATGGGGCCCCCCATACATAACCCCCCGCAGTCATTCCAGTGTCCCATTACTTGGATATTTCTCCCAATTTACCATAAACACTGTAATGTGCATACTGCTTTATGCTTTACTTCTACAATGATTATTTGGATTTCATTTAAAATTTTTATTTTAAATTTTATAGCAGTAACACTGATAGACATCTACTAAACACAGCAATACTGTTTCAAAATGAAAACAGACAGAATTAAAACTTCTCTGCCCTTGAAACTCACATTCACTGAAACAACACTGAAGCCCACATTCAAAGAAAATGTGTATGGCCAATGGCGGATAACGTTTACCTTTGGGCTGTTTTCAAATCATAGGCCCCTTGCACACATATTTAGGACCATGCAAACATACATGTGTTCTTTGATTCACCTTCCTGATTGCATTAAATTATATTCCTTGTATAATACAGCACACACGTTAGAGCAGGTTTTAAATTTATTGTTTTGAACATTTTTCAGTAAGCAATGAAACAAAATGCATGAACCAATAATGAGAAAACTGCCCACTTCAGAACATTTCCATCGTAAAAGTCTACTCAAACTTCTGTCATTACAATCCACCAATATCAGCAAATATGCACAACCTCTGCAGAAGTAAAATTCATCTAAATAATTCCACATTAAAGAGATCTGTAACTAATGAAGAGGTTGCTGGTAGCAAACAACTTTATATTTCATTGTTTCATCTACAAATAAAGTGCCTGTTGCCCTTGAGGAATAAATTGCCCATGTTACATTTAAATAATAAGCTAGTAATATTGCAATAGGGAATGGATGGCAAACTGATAACAGGTTCATAGTTACTAGGTATCTCCTCCAAAGGAAGACATTCGCAGGACTGCAGCATCTACCCCCTTTAAAGTACAACACAGTACAGTATCAGCAATCCATCTACATACTCCCACAGTATGTAGATGGATTGCTAATACTGTTATGTGTTGTACTTTAAAGAAAGACATTCTCAGGACTGCAGCATCTACCCCCTTTAAAGTACAACACAGTACAGTATCAGCAATCCATCTATATAGTGTGGGCGTAGAACCCACAGCTTGCTGCATCAAAAGCAAGTATATTACCTATTGTGCTACTAACAATGTCAACAGACTTAGTATAAGCAACACTAAACGTCTCTTCCCCTGAAGTTCTCAGCTCCTTGTAAAATCCATTTGACACTCAACTATCTCTCTCAACTTTGCAACATAATAAATCTGAAAAAATCCAAATTTTATTGGGGGGGGGGCAAAGGCCCAAAACCAGGTGCACATTTTAAACATTGCTTGTATAACCTTAGAATGTTGCTAGAAAAAAGGTTTTGCATTACCATGCAATTCCTGAAATATAGGAAGACTGAAACTTAAATGGCTATCATTATTTAGTGAATTCAGTTTTCACTGATTTGCCAGAAAACCACAAATTTTAAGAGGAACAGACCAAAAGTATGAGTCAGACATTCCAAACATTCTGTGAAAATTTGGAGAGTTGAGGGCTATGGACTCAACTCCTTGAATTACAAGTGGTGGTATGGGTAGAAAATCCAGGCTCTTGTTCCTTATACCTAAGATACAGGATTTGAGCCTGAGTAACACTAACCACCAGATATACCTAACTGGGGGATCACACACAGCAAAATGAATGATCTACTTGAGTAGGATGTCAGACGTGATGCTACGAGACCATTCTTAAAGAAGAACGTCCTTACTTAAAAAAAACAGTGTTTTTTTTTTTTTTCTTTTTTTTTTTTACTTGCTTAAACTAACAGTCCCAAAAGTGCCGTCTGGGGTGGACTTTCAAAAATGGACTTGTTAGCTCTTCTAGTGGTCCATGGCATGCATAGAATCGTACTCTAACACCAAAGTTCAAATGAATAAATCTTCTTTCTGTCCTTTTTCTGTAATGCTCATCACCAGCAGAAGTGAAGAATATTAGAGGTCTGTTAGTTAATCTTAGGTAGTGTTAGTTGGATTAAAAAAAGAGAAGGAGAGAAAGTTGGATGGCAGAGTACATAGAAAGAGGAAGGGAGGACGTGGACGAGAAACTGGCCAGAACATAAGGGTTTATACCTAAACTCTTGATTTTGTCAGCAATGCCCGAGTGGGGTATTGTATCAAATGCCAACAAGTCCACCAGGTTCAGTAGGCATGATCTGCCCTTGATGAAACCAAACTGAGTTGGGTCCAGTGTTTGGAGGTTCCCATGTCATCATAGATCATTCCCATGATAATTCTTTCCATGGCTTTGCATATGAGACTGGTGAGACTTATGTGTCTATAGTTTCCAGGGTCTCTAGAGGGATAATTGTTGCTGCTCTCCATTTGTGAAGCACAAAGCCTATTTGGAGGCTATAGTTAAATAGCAATTCCAGACGGCCTGATAGAACATGTTTCATGCCATTCAGAAGGCATCCTTGGATATTGTTTGGACTCATTGATGCAGTGCTCTCGGCCTTAGAGACAGCATTGAGGACCTGTTCCTTAGCGATAGTAGGGGGTTATATTTGATGGTATTTCCTGTAGGGAGATTGAAGGGGAGAGAGGGGTAAAGTTAGAGCTGAATTTGTTTGCTGGTAGGTTTGCAATACATTCTGGCTCATTATAGGTGGCTCCATTAACAATGAGCTCTGCACACAATTGTTTTTTGCCACTGAGGTTGTACACATAGCTAAAGAATGCCTTGTAGTTGCCTGATGTCCTTTGAGTTGTTTGTTTAGTTTGATGAGAGTGCTTTTATCCTGCTGGGTGCTATGCTTCCTAATTCATACCATGCTTTTCTTCTTTCTGTTATACAGCCTACTGATGTTGGTATTCCACCAGGGTGATTTGCTTTTTGAGTTTGCTCTGTACTTCTTCCTGGTGAGTACAGCTACCTCTATGCAGTTATTAATATGCTTGTATAGTGTTTCTTTGAACCGTTCCACATAGGCAACAGTATTCTAAGGGTTTATGCAGGCTTGAAATTTTTCCAGGATATGACAATGTGAGGTATTGGCAGCTATACCAGGAGAAGTAGAGCAGTGGATGTGTAACATATGTCAGCAGAGCTAGCTAGAATTTAGTAAAGAATTATATGTTATTTGAATAACAAACTGATTTGTACAGATGCTTGTGTTGAACATGTATCAACAGTGGACTCTGTTGGATAAAAAAGAAGTATACATGCATGTAGTAACTGATTAGATGTCTGCATTTTAACTATTGAAATACATATATTGTAACAGAGGATACTGGAAGAGAAGAGGTTAATCACAGTCCAGCTGCAGCTAACTTTGAACAATGTTCTGAAATTAAATTACTGGGCCTACGCCATAAAGATGTTATCTCACAGTTTTGAATGAAGCCAGAGATGCAATGTCTGTAAGAAGTATGGTCTGTTAGTCTCTGTAGGAGGAACAGAAGTGTTGACATTGTTTTATGACTTCCAGAACCCACAACAAATCTGAGAAAAACTCTGTGTGTGTGTGTGTGTGTGTGTGTGTGTGTGTGTGTGTGTGGGTTATTGACACATATGTGCTAAATCCTGACAGTTTCTAGCACTGGGGGGATAGCATGGGAACCAGATGTCAGATGACCAGATGTATGTGATGTCATTCTGTAATCTAGGACAAAATGATGTTTAATACTAGATGAGACTGAAGTCTCATTGCACTCTGTTTTTGTAACCTGACAAAGAAGGACCCCTCACTTACTACATCTTGCATTACTCTAGTAAGTGAACCAGGGAATACTAATTCTTTAGCTCAGTCAGGAAACTATAGTGAGATTAGTTAAGTACTGTTTTTCTGTATCTGTGTGAATTTATTCATCTGTGTTATTTTAATACTTCCTGTGACTGAAACTCTGGTGTTTACTGTAAATAGCTATTCATTAAATTATTTTCATGTTCTTTATTATTTATTATTAAACATATTTAAACTTTTCAATGTGGCTGATCCTTTACAGAATATTTTAATCTTCAAGAGTATTTATATTTATTCAGTAAGACACTGGCAACTCCTGAAAGCCTTACTGCACTGATTGAAACACTACCATTTGTATTAATATTAATTTCTCTCAGTATAATTGGGTACCCTTGTAACAGCCTTACAGTAAGCTGGCTTTGGATTATCTGGTGTCAGTAACTACCTTATACTCTGGGAAGAAGAGGGCATAGCTAGTAAATCTGTGCCAGTCTTTACCAGATGTGTGTGTGTGTGTGTGTGTGTGTGTGTGTGTGTGTGTGTGTGTGTGTGTGTGTGTGTGTGTGTGTGTGTCTGTGTCAGATGAGTGTGTGTGTGTGTGTGTGTGTGTGTGTGTGTGTGTGTGTGTGCAAATCAAATCTCAGAGTGTGTGTCAGGTGCTTGGAGCAGGGACATGAAGCACTGGTCTCACAGAGAGGGTGCTGGAGGACTTGGCTTGAACACATGGCTGAGGACTCAACTCAATAGTTGCGCCAGTGGGGAGTCTTACTGGGGAACTGGAGGAAGACAGAGACAGAAATCTAGCTCCCGGACTGAGTGTATTCCCTGTGTGCTATTAAGGGAAATTGTGTTTGATGCAGACAGCTGCATCTGTAAATACTGTGTGTATCTATTTTTGTTTTAAGTGAAGGTTCCTTACCAGTGTCAGTGGTGAGAATTCAGGCTCCTTGGTTACATGCCCAGAGAGGGGGACATCACACAGGTCATCAATTAATAGTAGGAAGTTAGCCCGAGTAGCTCCTGAACCTTCCAGGGCTAGCTGGGATTCCAAGTTTTATTTTTAGTTTGAAGGAGACCTTTTTGTAGTTTGACCTTACCAGAAAAGGCATTTAAAAGGCATTACAATAGGGAGTGTGCAGTATGCTCTCATATTAGTGCGAAGCAGATCCAGTATGTTTACACTCGTGGTCAGTTTATTGACAATTTGGTCGGGGGAGTTTACATTACACAATCCAAGAATCTCTGTGCTTGCACATTTTCATGTCATATATGACTTCCAGTTAATAATGAGGTAATTAAATTCTCCAGTGAATATGTAAATACTTTCTCTCTGGACACATGACATAATCTCCTACTCTCCCCTTCAGCACTCAGGCACCTTTGTCTCCTCATGTTATTTCCCTACCCTAATATGTGACGTCTCTTCCCCATTGTATACATTGTATATAGTTATTTCTGTGTGCCCTTACCTTACTTTTGCTATATTTTACACTTTGTCCTCTATTCCATCACTATTCCGCTCTCATCTTCCTCTTCCCTGCTTACTCTAACCATCTCTTCTTATTTTCCCTGTACTTTGTACTTTATTATTATCATTATTACTCTTATCGAGTTGTTACTATCTGTACACAACAATCTGTATTCGTAATACTTACTGTTAACTTGCTTGGCTACTGTCATTTATGTTTGTCCTGGCAGAGACTGAAATAGGTTTGTTTGGACCAGTGTTCTACCGCCACTTACCAAACTGAATAAATAAATGGTGTATGTGTCATATCATCATCAAATCCCTAACATGGCCAGCATTTCTGCACAGACAGCAGAACATCTTTTTATCTTGTCTGTACAGATGGCAATACAACTGACAGTTGTCCGATATTTTTCAGAAAAGGTTCTTGTCAAAAACAGTCTTAAAAGTAGTGGTAAAAGAAGAAGTTTTATCAGTTTAAGTAATTTGCGTGAAGTATTAGCAATGATTTTATATATGCCAGAATATATTCTGAACTGCAACCCTTGAAATCATTTTTGCAAAACATTTCATTTTTTAATAAAGATTTACATTCTATAGTCAATGCATTCATTCATTTATTCATTAAATCTAGTACACAGTAACATTTGTTCTTCTGTTATTTTCTGGTTTGGCTGGTATGGTCTAGGATTATGCATGTATGAATATGACAAAAAGTAGGGGTGCAGGTCACGGAAGCTGTTGTTTAGCCAGGATTCGGTTATTGCAGCAATAGCACTGCTGTGAGTTTCTAGGAAGGAATCTAACTGTTCTAACTTATTTTAACACTTCCCGCATTGGAGCAGATTTTAACACTGGGCAGGTAACATTGCATGTTTATGAAAAAGAAAGTGGGTGACCCAGGCTTTGTTTTATGTTGCTTGCTAAAGGGACAGGTAGCAAATGGTTTTATGTCTATTTAGCAGATGGTATATATATTTTTTAGCTGGGATAAAATCCTTGCATTGTGCAACTGAAGTTAGTCTGTAGATGTCTCAATGGTCATAATATATACATTTATCTATACAAACACACACACACACACACACACATATATATATATATATATATATATATATATATGTATGTATGTTTGTGTGTGTGTGTGTATATATATATATATATATAAAACGCACACAGATCCATAAATAAATCATGATTACTTTTGAATGAAATTAACAACTGACTTCTGATTGTAAGGGACAGCTTATTCCAAAACTTGGCGTGGTGTACAATGCATCTGTCGCCATTTTTTTCTATTATTGATACATTGACTGCCCCATCAATACATTCCAGGTACACACTTTCAAGAAGAACTGTCTCAGACATTGTACTATTGACCAGACGAAGGTCACCTGTAAGAAGCCTGAAAAAAAAAGGATGAACACCAGTGGTTGAAATAAGCCTGAATAGTTAAAAGTTTTCTGATCCACTAAGATTTTCCAGTAACGAATCATTGCACCTTTTTAACCTTTCTCAAATGGTTTGTTCAAAGATTACAAAATTCATTGTATTCAATAACAGGCCAGAGTTAAAAATCTCTTTTAAATAAACTAGGTAAGCCCCTTAAAATTAATGGGCTGCTGACTTTGCTTTTCTGACTTCTGCATACAAACATTAATTTAAGTTGAGATGTTGCACTTCCTTTCATACAGACTGAATGATGGTGTTTTTTATCATTTGATAATTTACTTTGTAATCACAACATACAACCTTTTTACCAAGTCTTAAAATGTTGCATTTACTAATATTTAAACTAAGGTCACTGCTACAGAACCAGGCGAGTATTTTCTGCAGAACATCTTAGGGAATATCTGCATCTTATACTGAAATAATCACGTTACCCAGTCTGCAATCTTTTACTCATAAGGTCATATGTGACACACTTTCAGTTTTTGTATGCTCTGGTACAAAGTTCTGTGGGGCACTACTGTCTACTCCCATTGTGGACATGTAGGCCCCTAAACCCTGGCTTGTATTGTCCTCTTACTTATTCAGTGTTTTGCCCACTAAATTCCATATGGATTGACATTTAATTATTTTAGTTTGTCTGTTACTACCTTACATAGAACGGTGATGAATACTTTAGCAAGGTCATGAAGGGAAAAAAAAAAGTAGAATCAAGATGTTTTGCACAGGTGCAGGCTTACAAATGCATCCTTGATATCAGCATCAGCTCTATCTATAACAAACAAAAACAAATGATAAACACTCATATGACTGCATGTCTGAACATGCTCAACCCTGTATAAGTTAACAGGATAAGGTGGTTACTGGAAAATGTATACAACTGGCTAAGACTGGTAAATGAAATGACTGAATGTGTAATGGCAGGAACATTTATACACCTCTTCCACCCACAGCTAATAAACTGCTTGCATCAATCGTATGGGAGAAGACTATTTTAGCTTCATACGTTCATAGGTAAAAACTATTGTAGCTGCCCTTGTGGGACATTTTAAGCCTAGCCATTTTTCCTTTTTGTGCTCAAAATAAACCATTCCATTTGTTAACAGATTAGCTTTACCCATCCCATGGTCAATATCACACATCACCCCTTAATGAGATAACTGGGATCATACCATACATAATCTGAGGGGACCCATGCATTGGATAAAGCATTTAGAAGCTGCTGCCGTCCATCAGTAGCACACAGGGCAGTCCTGGGGTAAATTTTCTGTTTTTTTTTCTTTTAGTTGTTTTTATTGGCTACGGTACTTGGGAAATATTGTCATTATGAGGGATTTCCTCTTATGCAAGCAAAGAAGATGGTTTGGATCAAGTAAAGAAAAAGTCAGTTTTACTATCCAAAGAAAAGCAATGCAGAAACATACAAAGTTGGACAAGATGCAGAGGTTTGTTACTAAGAGAAAAGACAGGTTTGGAAGCATGAGTTACACAGAGAGGTTAAGAGTTGTTCTTGTTCTTCGACTCATACTGACTCCTGAGAGGCGACCTGCACCTTATAGTTCAGACTGCCTTCTGTTTACGAATGTGAAACTAAACGGTATGGGTAATGCATGCAGAACTATAATTAAACTAAAAATATCTAATAATAACTGTACCACACATAGCAGGTTAATTTCCTAAATGCCCCCTATCAATTAAAATATCCCCCCCTTAAAAATAGTGATGGTCACTCACCACCTTTAAAAAAGGACTTGACAATAACAACAGTATATATAACTTCTAACCCTGAACAACTGTTACCAAGTCACTAAACCATTAGCTTGGTAGTAACCTGTTAACATAGGGGTGCAGCCAATTAACCCTGCCTTTCATTCTACTAAAATAGTCCTTTTACTGACATCCATAATAGATCACTCATTTTAAAACCTAATGTTAATGCTTCAAATTTTATTTTCTCTTTCCTTTCTGTTATCTGATTATTTCGGCTGCTTTAAAATGGCTAATAGTAAAAAGTGTCATGATTTCTGTAGTCTGAACATCGTTTAAGAAATTTTGCCATGCATAAACAGAGTGGAAACCTTTAAAAACAGAAACACTGTCAAATTTCTGATTATCTGTAAAAATCACTCATTTTGCAAGAAATGATGCATTAACTTTAGCTTCTGTACTTTAATCTACAAGAAGTATTTAATGTTAAAACTGCTTTGGAAGGACACCCACCTAGTTACGTCATCACATTTTACAACAAAATGTCACACACTTGATGCTCCATTGTGAGAAAATAATATACAACACTTGATTTTATTCTTTGCACATCTAGCATTTAGTTAAAGTAGATAGAGGCTGACTTTTGAGGCATCATCCAGGAGATTTTTTCTTTCCTTAGACTCTGTCACTTGTGCATATTTAATAACTAACATTACTAATCATACAACCTAGTGAAAAACAGCTGTAGCCCATAAACTGTCAGTGCTAACAATTGAAATAAGCAACAGATGAACGGTTGTGTTTTCATAAACATGATGACAGCTAGGAAGCTCAGTTCCGTGGCTTGGAAAAAAATGTGCAGAGAGGTGATAATTCAGCCATTATTACTAAAAGCTTATTAAGTCAATAGTGGTATTTAAACTGATAACACACTTCTTCCTGATAAAAGAGGACACTACAAACGTAGCACACACACAGTAGATTCAAAACAGTTTCAGATTTGAAGACACTGCTTAAATTCACTAACATTCTTATTACAACAAGTATTTCTACTTACTTACTGCCACTTTTATGGTAATGGACACACACACATGCACACATGCACGCACGCACACACACACTCATGCACACACGCACTGACACACACACTCACACACACATATTCTCTCTCAGCAGTAATCTCATCCACCCACAATCCCTTTTTCCCATTTTTGTACATGGGTTGGGGGTGTCACTTCAACAGTGACAATCATCTAGAGCCAAGGTTTACACCGCCAGGTGACTAGCCCTGCTGTGGTAGTTCATCCACACCACATACTCACACACACACTCACACCTATTGCCAATTTACAGTGTCCAATCCACCTACTGCATGTCTTTGGAAGGTGGGAGGAAACCAGTGCACCAAGAGGAAACCCACGCAAACACAGGGAGGACATGCAGACTCTGTACAGAAGGCACCCCAGCCGAGAATCGAAACAGGGAATCTGTTGCTGTGAGGTGACAATATTATGTGCTGTGCCACTATGCCACCCTCTCAGCAGTAATTAGTGCCAAGAATTACCTATTAAAGACAGCAGAGTATACCTACAGAAATAAAAGTTGCGATATGGCTTTATAATATAGCAATAACCCACGCCTGGGTGTGGGTAATGCTAAATTTACCCACAGTTGGCGTGGTTTGGTCCCGGTAAGCCCGAGGACCAAACAAAGCCAACCGTGGGTAAATTTAGAATTACCCACACCCAGAAGTGGTTATTGCTATTATATGACATTATTTAAGAAAAGAAACTATTACTTTTCTTAAATAATGGCATAGTATAATGCCTGTTTACTGCCCTTCCGCAGATGTCTGGCATCCGGTAGTTCTGATGTACCGCGTGCCTGCGCAGTACATCAGAGTTGTGAGCAACGGAGAAAGCAACATCTCCGTTGCTTTTTATAGCTATGTTAAATGAGTTTAACATAGCGAGACAGTTTTAAAATAAGCAACGGACCCGTTGCTTATTTTAAAACTGTCTCGCTATGTTAAACTCATTTAACATAGCGAAACACTAAAAAAAAAACAACGGAGATCTTGCGTTCTCCGTTGTTTTAAACATTGTTCGCTATGTTAAATGGGTTTAACATGGCGAGACAGCTTTAAAATAAGCAACGGAGATCTCCGTTGCTTATTTTAAGTTGTCTCGCTATGTTAAACCCATTTAACATAGCGAGACAGTGTTTAAAACGAGTTATACTAATGGAAAAAAGTCCGGGCGACCGGACCTTTTTCCATTAGTATAACTCGATTTACAACGGGCACGCTGGCCAATCCGCGTGCACGTTTTGGGGGGATCATGGTATAATATTTGAGTTTCAGTTCTACCTGAATTTAAAAAATGAATTTGAAACACAATTAAAACACATGTTATTTACTGAAAACAAAGTCCTTAACACTCCCAAATAAGGAGCTCTTCCCCTGCACCTAGTTTATTCTAACATAATGTGCTCTATGGTTCCTGCATGATACGGAAAGCAGAATTTTATCTCATCCAATGAGATCTACTTTGTATTTTTCCACTTTGTACTGTTTTTGTTTGCAGTACATGTACCCAACAATGTACTTCCTGTGTATAGTTGTCTGTCAAGAAGTAAAAGCACAGCCATTACCCACAGCCTTTTTGTAGTAATTTACTATATATAAAATTAATAACTCCATATTTCTTTACTACTTGCTTAAATAAGTCCATACATTGCTTATTTTGGAGTTTTATAGCATTAGCATATTGCAAGTAATGGTGGCATAACAATCCTTTGCAGTTAGCATAAAAGTGGCAGGAGATCGTTACGACAGCTGACTTTACACTACCCCTACTGCAGGCATCGTTCACCCTTTTCAAGATACTTTTTCATCTTTTTGCAAGTTCCAAAATTTTTCAACAACTTGACTTTTCCGGCACTTGGATCTTTCCGCTTTATCTTCTCCCCAACTGACCAGAGATGTTGATTTTCTATTTTTTCTGAAAATAATACAAGTAAATTCTGTATTTGGACTGGATATTGGAAAAGCATGGGATTTTCTTGGATCCTATCACTTCAGAACAGAGCACTCATTCATGCAACCTTTATTTCTCATATTTACTACTTGTAAGGCTGCCACTTTACGTTGTTCAGTGTTATATACCTAGGATCTATTTTCATTTGCATATATAGAATTACTAGAGTATTACAATTAAATTATGGTAATTTTTATTATGAAAACTGAATGTCTATTTATTTACTTTTTTTGAGAACCATAAGCCAGTGTCCCTGCAACTGCCTTTCAAGGATCTGCTTCCCAATGAATAAATATTTCCTATGTTCCACTGTTGAGCCCAGTAAATATTCAGTGATGTTCACTTCTTATTCTGTATACAAATAACTCACAAAACTTTAATAAAGACCTGTTATTTACTGCAAGATTTATGCACATCTAATCTTTCCCTGTAGCTCTACGCTTACCAAACATGCCAATGTGCTTGCTCCTGGGCCTTTAACCAGCTGCAATTATAAATTTATGATTTTATTTACTTATGATTTTATTAACTCATTCATTCATTGTTGTACATTTAGTTCTTTGGTTACCTGTGTATGATTCAAAGATTTTTTTCATCTATGACTTAGCTGTTATAGCTTAACAGAAAAATACACACAGATAAAGGCAACATACAATGCAGCTCCCTAGTTATGCAGAATGCAGAATACATGCATCACACAGAACTCATCCCTTCCCATTTCAAATTCTATATACGGTATAGTGGAGGCTATCGTTCATTCTAGATACTAAGCTGATTGCGTACAACTTACATGTGAACCTGCCTGCTTCAGGACACTTTTCAGCTCGCTGTCCCTGTTCTGCCAAAGTCTGACTGTAGCCTGTAGCTGCTCATTTATGAAGCAAGGTTAGCTGCTCCTATTAATTTTTCAAAGCAATAAGTTTTGGGTATAAAAATCTATTTTTATTTTGCTGCTCTGTGAACTTATACAGATTGTTCATAGAAGCTGCATTCCTTTAAACACAGTCTGAGTATGGCTATAAAAATTAGAGAAAAACTAAAAATGATCATCTGGTCATTCATATCAACAGTCCGGACTTTTGCAGAATGCCCTGGTTTTGGCCTCATATTTTTGGCCTGTTCATCATAAAACTTGTGGTTTTCTAGCAAATCATTGCAGATTAAGGAAACTAAATAATGACATACATCTGAGTTTCAGGCTTCTTATCTTTTCAGAAAATGCATGCCAACACAAAACATGTTATTCTAGCAACTTGCTAAGTTTATAAGAGCATTAGGATGACGCAGTGGTGCAGCGGTAGCGTTGCCACCTCACAGTACAAGGTTTTCCAGTTCGATTCTCAGCTGGAGTGCTTCTGTGTGGAGTCGGCATGTCCTCCCTGTGTTTGTGTGGGTTTCTTCTGGGTGCTCTGGTTTCCTTCCACATTTCAAAGACATATATCTAAAGAGTTTCTCCCTGGGGCCTCCGCTAAAAATTGGCTTCGTTCCAAGTTGGACTTTTCCAGTAAATAAATTACTTCAAATTTATCCAGATTTCTTGTTCTTAGTGGTTGAGAGGTATACATCTGCAACTTTGCCCTCTGCTGAGCTGTGTTTTAAAACAGCCTAGCAAATATGCTTTTTTGCTCACAAACTTTTAGGCAGTTATGCCTATTATAACCTCCTGCCTCAATAATTTTCTAAATTAAAGTAGCATTACTAAAGGGGCCAAAAGTGCTGCTAGAAATAGCCTGTAAACAATAAGTATTTTAGGGTACAGTTGCCATTCACAGTACTAAAAACACTGAGATTTCCCATCTCCAGCTGCTGCTTTGATCCTCCCCTCACTGGCTGCAGCGCATAACTTGATATGTAATCAATTGCACTTAGGATTACAGTTTCATTTGGATATGGAGGAGTTGCTATCCTATATAAACCTTGCCTACATTTAACCACCCATAACCTCAAACCACCTCTAGACTCCAGTGCAGAGATTCTTATCACTAAACTTCTTATCAACAACTCCAAATCTATCTATATCATCTGTTTATACATACCCCCTGGTAACAATATAGCAACCATGGAAAATATTCTCTCCTGGCTATCCCAAAACCTACCTCAAGAAACTATCATCCTAGGTGATACAAATATAGACTGGACCTCCCTCTGCAGTAACCTCCCTTCTAACCACATAAACCTATATGGGTATTCCAAAACTATCACCTCCCCTACCAGAATAAATAGATCCAATAAAAAATCTAGCCTATTAGACTGGATTCTTATTAACCGTCCTCCCCATACTTATGACTCAGGAACTCTCCCAGATGACTTAAGTGACCACTCCCTTACCTACATCATCAAACATAAAACTAACTGTCCCTCTCAAACATCCACAATAAGCATCAGATCCAAAAAAAACTTTAACTCAGAACAATTCCAGATGGAACTAAAAGCATGTAAAGTACAGTTTTGTACCTACCATAAATGTAGATGTTCGAAGATCCACATTGCTGCAGTCCTTACACTTGGGTAGTCCGCTGTCCTCGGTCGGCCCGAATATCAAAGTATTAGGCTGACGTCGGTCAAGGCGCATAAGACTGACATCAGGACGTCAGGGTACATATGCGCATGACCGACGTCATATCCTCAGTCTTTTCTTGCCCCAGATGTCAGAAGACCCTAAACAGAAAGGTCAAAACCAAAAGACAGCAAAAAACAACCAACCACCCTTGTACTAACCATATGTACAATATATACAATATTCACAATATGTACAGCCCAAACCACACAACCGCCTCTAACTACAGAGGGAAGGAGGGAGGTAATTGGACTGCAGCAATGTGGATCTTGAACATCTACATTTATGGTAGGTACAAAACTGTACTATGTTCTTCATCTCACATTGCTGCAGTCCTTACACTTGGGTAGAATCCCAAAGCAGAGATAAGGGAGGATGGCAAACCTATAAAGCAGTAGGAGCTGCCAAAATGCCCTGTAAAATTGCAGTGGCAAAACCAGCCCTCAATTTAGAGTAAAGTGGAAGGTGATAATGCTTAGAGAAAGTATGCACTGAACTCCAAGTAGCTGCCTCCAAAATATCTTTAGTTGCCACCCCCCTTAAAAAAGCTGTAGAAGTGGCAGTAGCCCTAGTGGAATGAGGCCTAATCCCAGCTGGAATCTCCTTACCATGATGGGAATAACAGAAAGCAATACAAAACCCAATCCACTTAGAAATAGTTTGTTTTGACACAGGCTTGCCCTGAGAACCCAAAGCAAAAGAAACAAATAACTGCTGAGACTGTCTGAACCCTTTAGTTCTGCACAAATAATATCGCAACTGCCTGTGTATATCCAAAGTGTGCAAAATCTTTTCCCCTTTATTTTGGGGGTTTGCATAAAAAGTAGGCAAATGAATAGTTTGGTTTAAAGCCACACTAGAAACCACTTTAGGCATAAAGGAAGGATTAGTACTAAAGATACCCTATCCTTATGGAAAATTAAGAAAGGCTCAACTGCCATAAGGGCCTGTAATTCAGAAACCCTTCTCGCAGAGGTAATGGCCAACAAAAAAGCAGTCTTCCATGATAAATATTTCAACTCAGCAGTAGCCGCAGGCTCAAAAGGTTGTAGAGTGAGCTTCTCCAACACAAAATTGAGATCCCAAGCAGGAGTAGGAGCTCTCCGTGGGGGTCTTATATTCTTTGCCCTCTAAGGAATTGCTTAAACAAAGGATGAGAAAACAATGGTGGGTCACAGTCATAGTGAGCAGAAATTGCTGCAGCATGAACCTTAATAGAAGAGAAGGACAAACCTTTGTCCAGTAACTCAGTAAGATATCGAAGAGCCACACTTAAATTAGGCTTAGAAACATCAAATTCCTTTGCTGTACTCCAAAATAAAAATCTCTTCCATTTATCTGCGTACACTTTCCTTGTACTAGGCCTTCTGGCCTCCAAAATAACATTCAAAACTTGCTGTGGAAGCTGAGACCCTCCAGGGTTTAAAACAGAATATGCCAGGCCGTCAGATGAAGAGAGTGAAGTTTGACATTGAGTAAATGACTGTTCTCCTGAGACAGCAGGTGTGGAATCGAAGGCAAAGGCCATGGAGGCTCCGTGCCAGACTTCTCAGTAATGGGTACCAGTGCTGTCGAGGCCAATCTGGAGCTATTAAAATCATCTTTGGCTTGTCCTGTCTGACCTTCAGGAGTACCTTTGGGAGGAGAGGCAGAGGTGGAAAGGCATACACATGAAGATTGTTCCAATTGAAGGAAAGAGCATCCACTTTCCAAGCTGTGGGATGAAACCTTTTTGTGCAAAACTTTGGCAGCTGGTAATTTAGTGGAGAAGCGAACAGATCTATGTCTGGAGTTCCCCATAACACTGTCAACTTCTGAAATACATGAGGATCCAATTTCCACTCGTGGGGATCCATAATTTGCCTGCTCAACACATCTGCTAAGGAGATCTGTGCTCCCGGCAGAAACCTTGCCTGAAGATTTAGCTGTAAACTGAGAGCAGTCTCCCACAAAATCATTGCTTGTCTGCATAGAGGATAAGAATGTGTTCCCCTTGCTTGTTGATGTACCACATGACAGTTGTGTTGTCTGTTAGAACCAACACCTGCCCTGGAAGAAGTAAATCCTTGAAAGCTATTAAAGCAAATTGGACTGCTAACATCTCCTTCAAGTTGATATGTAGATGTTGAAGTCTGGCAGGCCACGTGTCTTGTACCCACTTTCCATTTAGATGAGCTCCCCAAGCTTTGTCTGAGGCATCTGTCGTTAGAATCTGACTCGCCTCTGGCCGGGTCACAGAGAGTCCCTTGTTTAGGTGACATTCCTGAGCCCACCACAAAAATTCCTTTTGAATGCAAGGTATTATTTGAATGACAGTGTCCATATCTTGGCAGTGCTGTGTCCATACATTTTTGAGATACCATTGTAGCTTCCTCATATGCAGTTTGGCATTGGGAAGCACCAGAATACAAGATGCCATAAACCCCAAGGCTTGAAGGACTGTCCTTGCAGTCAGCCTGGACTGATGAGACAATTGATGGAAGTAAAGAGAAAGATTCTGTTGTTTGTCCGGGGTCAAAAAGGCCATCTGGGATGCTGTATTCAGTCTCACACCCAGAAAGCACATGTCCTGAGAGGGTACTAGACTGGACTTTATTTCGTTCACAGAATACCCCAGGCATCTTAGCACTGCTATCACATATTGCAAATGATGAAGAAGTTCGTCCTTTCCTTGGGCCAGAATCAGGCAATCGTCCAAATAAGGATAGATCTGTATTCCTCTTAGCCTGAAGAAAGCTATCACTGGAGCCAGAACCTTCGTGAACACTCTGGCAGCAGTAGATAAGCCAAAGGGCAATGCAGAGAACTGATAATGAGAAGTCCCAGCCCGAAAACGCAGATACTTCCTGCAACTTAGCCTGATAGGAACAGGAAGGTAAGCCTCCTTGAGATCCAGAGTCACCATCCAGTGATCTTTGCCCAGCAGAGGTAAAAGCTGTTGTAACGTCAACATTTTGAACTTGGGAATGTCCAGATAAGTGTTGAGGATAGATAAATCCAAAATTGGTCTCCACATGTTCCCCTTCTTTGGTACTAGGAACAGGCGAGAATAAAATCCTAGGCCCACTTCTGGCAGAGGGACCGGTTGTATGGCCCCTATTTGGAGCAGTAGAGAAATTTGTTTGTGAGCCTCTAGTCTTTGCTGAGGAGGAACGTCCGGCATACCTTTGAAAGGAGGCAAGGTATGGAAATAAAACCGGTAACCTTGGTGTATGATATCCAATACCCATCTGTCTTGGGTAATCAAACTCCAATTTTCCCTGAAGAGTGCCAACCTTCCTCCCAAAGGTGCTGCCAGGCAAGAAGGATCTGGCAGCTGAAAAGGTAGGTCATTGGGCCTGTTTACGAAAGGACTGGCCCCTGCCCTCACCTGAAGATTGTGCAGGAGAACTCCCTGTTCTAGGTCTGAAGGAGCTCTGAGCTCTGCCCCTACCACGTCTAGATCTACCCCTAGACTGTGAATCATAAGAAGGGTACGTCCACCCCTTAGCAGGCCAATTCCTACTAAACTTCAGAGGCTGGACTTGCAAAAAATCTTTAACAGCCTACATAGACTTAGCCTTGTCTTCCATTTTCTTCAAGACTGACTCCACAGGTGAACCAAACAACACATCAGACTGTAAAGGAGCATCCAAAATCCTTGTCTTAACATGTTCGGATAAATTCTGATCCCTCAGCCAGGCGTGCCTGCGAAGAACTGACCCAGTGGCAGCCACCCTAGACGAGGCCTGTACAGCATCAAAACCACATTGTAAAGAATGCTTACCCACCTGTTCAGAGACATGTACCAAATCTTGTAATTCCTTACACTCAATGCCTTCCGCCAGAGCATCTACCTTAGACTTCAGTTGAGAAAGAAGATAGTTTTGATATTTCAACATGTGAAACTGGCAATTCAAAGCCCTCATAGCTAAGGTGGAAGAAGTATAGACTTTCTTTCCCCATCTATCCAAAGCTCTGGCCTCTTTATCTGGAGGAACCGGATTTTTTACAACAGAGGCCTTGACACCCTTAGGTCCCTGACTAACCGTTTCTGGGTCCGCCCTAGGACTCTTATAAAGGAATTTATGAGCCTCAGGCACCCTATAATATCTATCCGGTTTAACAGGAGCAGGAGGCAAAGAATCAGGATTAAGTGAAGCCTCCACAAACACATCTTCCACAACATCCAGAACAGGAGGTATAGCCAAAGGTCTATGCTGGGGTAAAAGCAAAAATTCCCTAAGCCTTTTCCTGGAATCAGAGAAGTCCTGACCTTCCCACTTAAAATGTTCCCTCATGGAATGAAGAGTCTCTGAAAAAGAAAAATCCTCTGGAGGAGAAGCAGAAGGAGTTGAATCATCTGCATCAGAATCAGAATAAGGAGAGTACTCCTGCAAGTCTTCAGCCGAAGACTCTGAAACATCTGAAGCCTGCTCAAAACTCCCCAACTCTGGTTCCACCCTAGGCCTCTTATCTGGAGGGGGCAAAGAACCTCTAATCAAAGTAATTAAATCTTCTGCCATTTTAAGCATGTGCTTCTTGGGCACAGATCCTGAAGAACTAGGAGTGACACCAACAGAAGCTAAACCTGGCCTGCCTCTGGGAGAAGCCTTAGAAACAGAAGGAGAGGGCCTAACCACCCTAGGAAGGGAGGGGAGTACAGTAACCTGAGAAGCCCCTTCAGCCTGACCTGCCTCCTGAGAGGCCACTTCCTGCAAAATCAAAGTCTCTCCCTGGGACTCCAGAGAAGCCTCCGGTAGAACCACCGGTTCCACCGACGCCTCTAAAGAACCAGCGTCCGGTACGGACGACTCTTCCTGCCTAGGTTTAGCTGCTTTGTCTTTGCGCTTTTTCGAAGAAGCGGACGTCGGAGCATCCGACGGCATCTTATAATTGCACCGCTTCCCGAAGACCAACCTGGCACAATCTAACCTTCGCTTAATAGTGCGCTTATTGAACCTAGCACAAAAGCGACACCCAACAACGTCGTGCTCAGGCCCCAAACAAGGAATACACAAAGTATGATAATCTCTATGCGGTATCTGTTTCCCACAAGAAATACAGTTATTCACTTTTTCTGACATCTGGTAAACCACTGAGGCAAGAAAAAACTAAAATATTCCCCAACGGGTACTTAGCCAACTTTGACTCGGTCTGAAACTCCGACTTCGAAAAATTTCAGAACGCCGAACGGCACTTGCAACACTGCTTCTGCATCGGACCATGCGGCAAAAAAGACTGAGGATATGACGTCGGTCATGCGCATTTGTACCCTGACGTCCTGATGTCAGTCTTATGCGCCTTGACCGACGTCAGCCTAATACTTTGATATTCGGGCCGACCGAGGACAGCGGACTACCCAAGTGTAAGGACTGCAGCAATGTGAGATGAAGAACATCTGGTTACCACTGCTTAATTTATCCTTAGACGATGCCGTTACTTTAACTCCAACTTTCTTACCATCCTGGACCGCCATGCCCCAACCAGACAAATTAGAACAAAAAACAAACATGCGCCATGGCTGTCTAAAGAAACCAAACAAAAAATCAAAGACAGAAACAAACACTGGGGAATTTGGAAAAAGACTCAAAGTCCTATCCACCAACAAACCTTCAGACAACTAAGAAATCAAACTAAAAGAGCTGTAATATCAGATAAAAAGAATTACTACCTACTTTCCCAACAAGCAAATCAAACCAAACCACTGAGGTTCTGGTCCAGCATCAACCAACTACTCCACCCAGGGCAAACTACCACTCCTAGCCCTCAAAATACTGAACACAAAACTTCAATAAATATAGCTAATGAATTTAACACATTCTTCACTAACACTATACAAACACTAGCTAGCCAGCTCTCACCTGATAATTTCACTTTACCTACTAATAAAACAAACTCTTCTCCTTCCTTCCAACTTCAACCCATCCCTACATCATATGTACTCACCCTCCTTCAGAAATTGAAACCATGCTCTCCCTCAGCAGACCAACTACCTGCAGAATTTCTGCAACTAGCCGCTAAATCCATTGCCTACCCTATATCAATCCTAATCAACAGAACCATTACTGAAAGCTATATCCCCTCCATTTGGAAAATCTCCCATATTATCCCCTCCACAAAGGTGGCCAATCTACTGAACTTTCCAACTTTCACCAATTGCCCTCCTTTCACCTATAGCTAAGATTATGGAAAAATGCATCCATAAACAACTACTTCAACATTTAACACAAAATAACCTTCTAGCTAACTGCCAGCATGGTTTTAGACCTTCACATAGTACCTCCACTGCCCTTCTCTCCTTTACAGATATTATCAACAAACACCGTAGTCTAAACAAACTCTCTTCTGCCCTATTCATTGACCTATCTAAAGCTTTTGACATGGTGAATCACCAAATTCTCATCACCATAATAAAATCCCTATCACTTGACACATCCTCCATTAAGTGGTTCCAGTCCTACCTTGACAAAAGACAGCAGGCCGTACTATGGCACAAGTCTCTCTCTACCCACCTACCAGTCAACCTAGGTGTCCCCCAAGGTTCCATCCTTGGACCTCTATTTTTTCCATTTTCATCAATGACCTCCACCTGGCTATCCCTCAAGCCTCTTGTATACAATATGCAGATGATTCCACACTTATATGCTCAGCCTCATCCTCTTCAGACCTCCTACACCTTACCCAACAAGTCTTCAACACAGTTGAGAAATGGTTCACTCATAGATGCCTTCTCTTAAACCCCAAAAAGACTAAACTCCTTCTTTTCTCTCCCACTGGTAAATTGCGCACATTGGATTTCTCAGTCACTTCCACCAACAATACTATTATATCCCCAGAACCTACCACTAAACTGCTAGGAGTCACCATCGACAATAAACTAAACTTTGATATACATATAAACAATACTATTAAATCTGTTAATAGAAAATTAGGCTCCCTGTATCGGATTAAATCTTTTCTCCTACCCTCTGCTCATACAACAATAGCACACACACATCTAATATCTCCTCTTCTATATGCTTCACCCATCTTTGCTAAACTTTCTAAAAACAATCTCAGCAAACTGGAAATGTCCTATAATAACATTGCCAGATTTGCCACAGGAAACCCTTTTAGAACCCATCATTGCCTCAATTTAAAACAGCTAGGCTGGCTTGAACTACAGAACCTAATTAAATTCCATCAACTAACTATAGCTCACAAAACCCTTTACACACCATCCAAAACACCTGCTCTATCCACACTAATCACTCCCTATAAAAACCTAGATTCCCTAAGGTCCTCACATAAACTCTTAGCACATACTACCAATATAAACAACAAGGCCAGTGACTCTCTTTTTTCTAATACTGTGGGGAAAGCCTGGAATCTTCTACCAAATGATATTTCTACACTTCCCTCTCTCTCCAGTTTCAAAAACAATCTGAAAGTATATCTCAAATCTCACTGGCTATGTCATTGCTCCAAACCTGACTAGCTCTATAGTTACTCTATACTCTGATCCTCCCCCTCCTTTAAAAAAAAAATGCATCCTATACAGATTATTTACCTAGAATTGTTATTTTATCCTGTAATTTAGTACTGTTAATGCTTATTTTTTGTATTTTTTCTTTTGCATATGTGTGTTATTCATAGATAGACATAAGTTAATTAGCTGTATGTACATAGGAGCTTTTCTCCCCGGGCCTCTACTGAAAATGGACATGTATCCAGTTAGACTAGCCCGGTAAACAAATGTAAAATAAAAATAAATAAATAAAATAAATAAAATATGGATGATGAGTAAATGGCAATTTTGGAAGCATTTAGGTCAAGTGTTGTAAGAGGCATTTGCACCTCTTCCACCTTTGCATTACTTTCCATTTCTATTCTAAAAGAGTTTGGACTGTAAATTAATGAATGCATTATTAAAGTTTCTGCAGGACTTGGGACTGACGCATAATTTGTCATCTGAGACAGGTATGTCTTAGGTTGGGATGATCAATTTACATCTGCAACAATAGCGTCATTCCCCTCAAAATGAAGAAAGCCCAGCAGAGCAGCACACACAGACATGTAACAAGCCACTGTGACAAAAAGCTTCGCAAGTGTACCTCATTATAAGGAATATTCCTCAGTTTGTCTTAAAAAGGCCGTGCTGCTCAGAGTTCCACACTGAAAAGGTCTGTCACACATTCAAAGGTAACTTTAACTGAATGAAAATACTTCCCAAAGAAGCACAAACGAACCCAAAAGCAAGGTGAATATCAAACTAGAAAAAAGCCCAAAGTGGAAGGTAACTGGAATAAAGCTGACAAGTCCATTACAATATAAAATCCACAGTTTTAATGAATGAAAGTGAGCGCGTTCGCAAAGATCAACATTGCTTCATCTGACTAATAAGTAACACACTTCTACTTATATATGCTTTACAAATTCAAATAAGTATCCTAGATACTGTGTGATCAAGCACGCTCCTAAAGCAAAACAAATAAATAATTGCATATACAAATACTAAGTACTAAAACCTAAACTGTAATCATAGGTTTCAGGGGAACAGAATCATTTAAACCCAACCCTCTATGTGCTCCCAGCCTCAAGATCCATTGAAGCTCCATACTTTCTGTTTGATCAACAAGGTCCCCCATCCTGCTATTTATAGTCTGGACATGCAGCACTTGAAACATAAATATGTGCTGTTCATTCTTGGATAGGGTATGTTTAGCCAAAGCACTGTACTCCAACCCCTTCCTTGTACAGTACAGATGATCCCTAATACGTTCCCTAAGACAGCGGTTAGTCTTCCCTACATAGAAATGAAAACATACTTTGCAATGTGCCACATAAACCATGTTACATGTGTTACAATCTGCAGTAGTTCTAAGTTGCCAAAGGTGCCCTGTCCCTGGATGATTGAAAAATCTTGATTCATCTATGTACATACAATATGCACAATTTCCACATTTATGAGTCCCACATACAGTGCCTTCTACAGGCCTACTCATACTAGGGTAACACAGTTGTTGTTTCAAATTCTTTTTATTTTTATATATAAAATGAGGTTGTGCACCTACGATATTAGTACTATCAGCATCCACCAAGAGAATATGCCAGTTCTCTTGAATGATGTTTTTAAACTTGCGAACATCCACAGTATAAGGCAAAACCATGGAGATCTGACAAAGTTCTCTACACCAATTCTCATAATGTTGTTCCACTTCTGTCTCTGAATAATGTGGCTTAGCTTTCCCCCTCCTTTCCTTTTGCACATTGAGATATGCCGTATCAATTTCTTGTGTGCAATAACCCCTGTTCAGAAATCCTGTTTTCAAATAATAAAGTTCCTTCTTATAGGTTTCTTCCTGACAGCATAGATGGGATGCCCTCATTGCTTGTCCCCTGACAATATTTGGGAAAATATGATGTCTGTGCATACTACTGCGATGCAGAAATGCTGGGCGATAGCACTGTTTCCTATGTAGTTTAGCTGACCAACCCTTGTCCACTCTATAAATAGTGACATCTAGGAAGTGAATACAGGATTTCTGAACAGAGGCTGGCGAAGAAGAAGTGGGATTGTCAAACAGATGAAGAAAGTAAACATGAGTATAAGGAGATGAGGCGCATGGCAAAGAGAGAGGTGGCGAAGGCTAAGGATAAGGCATATGGAGAGTTGTATGAGAGATTGGACACTAAAGAGGGAGAAAAGGACCTCTACCGATTGGCTAGACAGAGGGACAGAGCTGGGAAAGGTGTGCAGCAGGTAAGGGTGATAAAGGATAGTGAGGGAAACGTACTCACAAGTGAGGAGAGTGTGTTGAACAGATGGAAAGAGTACTTTGAGGGGCTGATGAATGAAGAGAATGAGAAAGAGAGAAAGTTGGATGATGTGGGGATAGTGAATCAGGAAGTGCAACAGATTAGCAAGGAGGAAGTAAGGATAGCTATGAAGGGGATGAAGAATGGAAAGGCTGTTGGCCCAGATGACATACCAGTGGAGGCATGGAGGTGCTTAGGAGAAATGGCAGTGGAATTTTTAACCAGATTCTTTAATGAAATTTTGGAAAGTCAGAGGATGCCTGAGGAGTGGAGAAAAAGTGTTTTGGTACCTATCTTTAAGAATAAGGGTGATGTGCAGAGCTGCAGTAACTACAGAGGGAAAAAATTGATCAGTCACAGCTTGAAGTTATGGGAAAGAGTAGTGGAAGCTAGTTTAAGAAGGGAGGTGATGATTAGTGATCAGCAGTATGGTTTCATGCCAGGAAAGAGCACCACAGATGCAATGTTTGCTCTGAGAGTGTTGTTGGAGAAATACAGAGAAGGTCAGAAGGAGTTGCATTGTATCTTTGTGGACTTAGAGAAAGCATATGACAGTGTGCCTAGAGAGGAGTTGTGGTATTGTATGAGGAAGTCGGGAGTGGCAGAGAAGTATGTAAGACTGGTACAGGATATGTACGAGGGTAGTGTGACATTGGTGAGGACTGCGGTGGGAGTGTATGAGGAATTGTATGAGTAAGTCAGGAGTGGCAGAGAAGTATGTAAGAGTGGTACAGGATATGTACGAGGGTAGTGTGACATTGGTGAGGACTGCAGTGGGAGTGACAGATACATTTAAGGTGGAGGTGGGATTACATCAAGGATCAGCTCTGAGCCCTTTCTTATTTGCAGTGGTGATGGACAGCTTGACAGATGAGATCAGACAGGAGGCCCCATGGACTATGATGTTTGCAGACGACATTGTGATATGTAGTGAGAGTAGGGACCAGGTTGAGGAGACCCTGGAGAGGTGGAGATATGCTTTAGAGAGGAGAGGTATGAAGGTCAGCAGGGCTAAAACAGAATATATGTGTGTAAATGAGAGGGAGGGTAGAGGAATGGTGAGGATGCAGGGAGTAGAGCTGGTAAAGGTGGATGAGTTTAAGTACTTGGGATCAACAGTTCAGAGTAATGGTGCGTGTGGAAGAGAGGTGAAGAAGAGAGTACAGGCAGGGTGGAATAGGTGGAGGACAGTGTCAGGACTGATTTGTGACAGACGGGTACCAGTAGAAGGGAAGGTCTACAAGAGGGTAGTGAGACCAACTATGTTATATGGGTTGGAGACAGTGGCATTGACAAAAAGGCAGGAGTCAGAGCTGGATGTGGCAGAGTTAAAGATGTTAAGATTTGCACTGGGTGTGACTAGGATGGACAGGATTAGGAATCAGTATATTAGAGGGTCAGCTCAGGTTGGACAGTTTGGAGACAAAGCAAGAGAGGCGAGATTGCGTTGGTTTGGACATGTGCTGAGGAGGGATGCTGGGTATATTGGGAAAAGGATGCTAAGGATGGAGTTGCCAGGTAAGAGGAAAAGAGGAAGGCCTAAGATAAGGTTTATGGCTGTGGTGAGAGAGGATATGCAGGTGGTTGGTGTGAAAGAGCATGATGCAGAGAACAGGAAGAAATGAAAACAGATGATCCATTGTGGCAACCCCTAACAGGAACAGCCGAAAGAAGATGATGATGTGGAGAGTGACCTAACTTTTGATCAACATGTGTCTATTGTTGTAAGAAAGTCATTCTATATTGCACAGCTTATAAACAAAGGGATTGTGTTTATATCTAGGGAGGTCATTGTCCCCTTTACTCAGCCTCATTAGGGCAGTCATTGAATATAATATCCCCTATGGCATGTATTTGTTCATACGCATGATATATCTAGGGAGGTCACTGTCCCCTTTACTCAGCCCTCATTAGGGCAGTCATTGAATATAATATCCACTTTGGCATGTATCTGTTCATACACATGCAACAATTGAAATGCCCACTTAGATACCTCACTAAAAGGATACAAGGTCTAAACAACATGTCCTACATGGACCAATTCAAAGCCCTGTCACTATACTCAGTATCCTATAGACTGCTAAGAAATTACCTTTGTCTAGTGTACAAGGCATCCTCCGACCTACTACTTGTGGATTTACTGTGCATCAGCAAGTCAAATGGTATCAGAAATATTCGGTCAATGGATCTAAATATTTTCTGCAACATCAACAGAATAGTTGGAACAGGTGTATCTCACACAGGATAACACTGCTCTGGAACAGACTCCTCATCCACATAAAACAAAGTTCATCCCTGTCGATATTCAAGTGCAGCTCACACCTATGGATGGGAAACAGAAAATTTACCCCAAGACTGCCCCTCTGTACTACTAATGGCCAAAGGCGACTAAATGCTTTATCCCATGCACTGGTCTCCTCAAATTATCTACGGTATGATCCCAGTTACTCTTACTAGGGGTACTAAATAATTACCGGCCATGGGATGGGTAAGGTCAATCTATAACCAAATGGGATATGTTATTTCGAATACAAAACGGGAAACTGGCTAGGCTTAAAGTGACCCACAAGGGCAGCTAGTCTGGGACTTAGCTACAAACCTATGAGCCTATAAAAAAAAATTCTAGTACAGAGTGAAAACAAAAAGCATTACTACTTTAGGAAGATATATGTTATAAAAATTAGCTGTACACAAGCTAAAGCTCTTCTAAGATCTAAAAGCAAAACGTGAACGTTATTTAAGTTTTCTTAAAATGATAAGGCAGTTTTAAAGTTTTTTTAGGGATATGCATTTTTTAACAGTTGATGACTTTCTTTTTCTAGTCTGATTGCCAATGTTGTTTCTATTTAGATATGTAGCCCCACACCACAGTAGAGTCCAGTACTCGAGACAAGGTTCAGGACAAACGTATTTATTCCAAAACAGACAGTTCTCCAGACATTAACGCCTTAGTTAAAAACAACACATTGCGTTTTCATTCCCAATAGACTTCATCACTGACACAGTCGTGGTTGGAGTCTTTTTAGCAGTTCCTTCTGTTGTTTTTTTCTATTTAGATATGCCTTTTGTACTTCATTCCTTGTTTACAATCTTGAGATATCAACATGACAGAAAAATTTGAATACTGTAAATAATTTTGGTTGGCTTTTTTTAGCTAGTTTCAGCTTTTTAGAGATGACAACTGACAATAATGGTTAAGGACTTCCAGCAGCCCTGTGTCAATAAGAAAAAAATAGTTGGCCAGTGTGCAGCTGCCATATCTTGGGTTATATGGGACAGCTCTGCTGACTGAAAGCCGGACAAAAACAACCTACCACACGCAAACTAAGTACTGCTACACTCAGTATAGGTTTACTGACATCATACACCTTGTAAGTGGATAACAAAGATGGCAAGGAACAGGAAACAAGATGGAAGAGCAGTGCAGTAAAGCCAATTGGCTTAGGATCCAGAGTCTACTACTCAAGGAAGGGACAGATTAGAAATGGTGTGGGAACTGTGGTAAAAGGGAGGCTTCAGAAGACATCATAATTAGTAACACAGACACATGGCAATCAGATTCCAGTGTAAGGATAACATATTATTCATAATCTCAGCCTATGCCCCTTAGCAGGGTTGTGACAACAAGGAAAATACTGCATTCAGGTAGCAGCTGCAGGACCTATTAAATAAAGCAGGACAACATGAACTAGTGCTGATTTTGCAATCACTAATTCTGTCCCAATGCCCTTTCCTTACTAGGAGGAAGTCTAGCTGAGTTGCATGCTGGCCACTGTTGTATGTGATCTTGTGACTTATTCATATCAGGATAGGATAGAACAGGATATGAGGACTGCCTGGGTCTATGTATGGAGCAACAGGAATAAAGAAGGCAATGCCATTTTAGACTTCTGTCTGGTAATTGGATTGGTAAATAGTGGTCATCTCATGCTTCAGCAAGACAGACCGTCACAAGATCACATACAACAGTGGCCAGCATGCAACTCAGCTAGACTTCCTCCTAGTAAGGAAAGGACATTGGGACAGAATTAGTGATTGCAAAGTCACCCCCAGTGAAACAGTCAGCCCATAGTATGAACCACTGGTTGCCACAATCAGCTGCAAGGAATTGTCAGAGAAGAGTCTAAGGCCAACTGAGACCAGGTTGAAGACATGGAAGTTGACTGGAGAGAAGACGCAAGAGTTGAAGGAAATACTCAGGGCTCTAGCACCTCAGGAAGAAGCAGAACTAGGTGTAGTGAAAGAAGAATATTAGCGACTCAAAACAGCATGTGTGAGGACTATAGAACAGATATACAGCCAAGCCAGGTGGGGAAATATGGTACATAAGAAAAGCTGATGATGTAATGCAGAAGTCCAGGAAGCCATCAAAAGAAGGAAGGAGTGCAAGAAAAAATGTGAGGTAGAAAAGATGGGCCAAACTTAGAACAAATACTGGCTGGCTAACAGAGAGTATAAGAGAGCAATTGCAATAGCAAAGAACAAGGATGCACTCTACTAGCTTCTGGAAAGGGACTCCATGGACGGTACAAAAAACTCTATCAGGGTGCAAGCCAAAGGCAGAAAAATAAAGAAGATAGTCATCAGACACCTTTCATAAGGGATGCCAGCAACAACCTGCTTACCAATCCACAGGACATCAAAGGCAGATGGAAGGAGTACTTCCAGTAGCTTCTGAATAAAGAATACCCCTCAGAAGCTGTACTGCCCCAAACACAGCCTACAATGAAAGAAGAGGAGGTGCCCACCATAGAAGAAGCAAGAATAGTACTAAGGAAAATGAAGACATGAAGTCGGTAAAAGCAGGGGACTCAAATGAGATCCCAGCAGATATGAATAACATGTTACGTGAGTTAGGGGTGAAATGGAGTAGTAGAAAGTATTATGGGAGATGAGCAGTTTAGATTCAGATCAGGATCTAGCACAACCAACCCAATGTTTGCAGTGAGACAGATAGTTAGGAAGAAGCTAGAGATGAGGGAAAAAGACCAACAGAGCATTCTTAGACTTGGAGAAAGCATATGACAAGGTTGCAAGAAAGCTGATTTGGGCAGTCTTGCAATGGTTCAAAGTCTGAGAAACACTGGTAGAATTAGTGTAAACTATGTACAAGGACCCAATGACACAAATACAGTGTTCAGTCTCACAGAGGGTTTTCCTTTGGGAGTAAGTGTGCTCTAGGGATCAGCTCTGAGCCTATTGCTGTCCATACTGGTGATGGACTACGTTAGCAAACAGATCAGTGAAGACAAATCAACAAACCTGCTGTATACAGACAGTGTAGCTGTATATGCAGACTCTGAAAAAGAACTCCGGCAAATGATAGTGGAATGGAATGTAAAGCTGAAGGCACACAGAATAAAACTGAATATTGATCAGACAACTGTAATAGCAGCAAATGGGGGAAATCAGAAGAAGTTGAAAAATGAAATAAAAGGGAAAATAGTTGAACAGGTTAACAGCTTCAAGTATCTGGGAGGGGTATTTGAGAAAAAGGGAGGTCTGAATGAAGAGATCAGCGCTAGAAGAAGGTAGTGGCACTGAAACAAGAAGGATGGCAGCTGACGCGACACCCAGATGCCATGTAGAAAATGGGAAAAAGGGGTTGATGAAGATTTTGCAGATAGTTTATCTATACGTCTTTAGTTAGTTTTATGATTTGTATGCGAAAAGATGTTTTTAGAGCTCATCCTGTGGCTACGTTTTATAAACTGAAAGGTATAAGCTATAGTTAATTTCTATGTGATGTTACACACTTTAATAAAATGATTACTCAGAAAACAACTACAGTCTTGTATAGTCAGCACAAAATAGATGAGTTGGCAGACTTTAAAGATTCTCTGCAGGCTACTCTGTGAGAGATACTGGGTGAGCAAATTGGTGTACCTAGGGAAATGATCTTTCTGAGGTATGATATAGAATTAGAATTAACTAGTCATAGTAAAGCCTTGCTTAGTCTAATTATGGTGGCTGCCAAAAAAAGGAATTAGTAGAAAGTGGAAATCAAACTCTAAACCAACTGTAATGGAAGTAGTGAATATAGTAACAGAGATGAAACAAGTGGAATTGGGATCTTTAGAAAAGGGTAGAATCAAATTACACAGAAAATATGGGAATTGTGAGAACAATACATATAGGAAGGAATGAGGTTTAAAAGAAGGCTGGATTTAAATTAGGTATGTAATGTTTGACAGTGATTGGGTAGATTATAAGTGATGTATAATGTCTGCAACTACAATTATGTCAATATAGTTTGTTTTTATTTATATAAATGTATGATTGCCTAGGTCATTAGTGGTAATTTAATAAAGATGTTCCTTGAATAAAAAAAAAAAAAAACTCCAGCAGCTATACCGCCACTCACACCATGAACATCTCACCCATCCCATCTCTCTTTCACTGATACCTATTCCCTCTCATACCAATATTCTCCCTGGTCCTTCTGCTTTCAATGCCATTTACCCTCTTTTCTGTCAAACAGCATAGTATCCTTGCCATTTCAGAGATTGCAAACATGTGAATGTTAGAGAGTGCAAACACGTAAATGGTATTTCTGGAGAAATATTTCAAACCATTTTTGAGATACCAAGCCCCATTCTACAAGAACTTTCTTCGTTCTGGTACATTTTTAAATGAGACTATTAGGAGCTAGAAGATGAAAGATGAAAGATTTTTGTGTTGTGAGAACACATTTATATGTAATATTGTTCAAATCCACTTCCTGCTTGAGAGGACAATCTATATCAGTTGACAACCAATTCCAAAGTCTGACAATGAGTTCTGATGCGTATTCAGAGCTGTAGTAAAGACGTCCGGTGCCAAGGACAACATACTGGTTTTGTACATTCCAGCCATACCCCAGTATTCAATACTAGATAAACAAAAGTTCTTTCAATGGTACCTGGTTTTCCAACCATTGTGGGGGCAGACACTGTAGTGGTGGTCTGAGTGCCTGGTCCAATATTTCATATCCTCCTTGTTTCTTCATCTGCTTCTCTGCAGAACAATCCATGGTGACTACAGCTACCTGAAGAGAAAACATCTACCTGGCGTTGGAATGGGGCTTCAGCTGCAGGTGTGAATTAAAACAGCACGAGTAGCAGGTAGGAAAAGTAGACGAGCAAGAGCTAAGAGTATTCAGGTAGAGCAACAAAGGAAACGTGCATAGATAAGTCAGGCAGAAAGAAAACTCTGCTGATTCCCATGATTAGTTTTACCTTCTCAAGAGACCGAAGCAGGCAAAGGTATAGTTTATCAGTAGGGTGCCACCCAATATTTTACATTAATGCTGTTTTTAAAATAAGCTGTTTTTATAATATATATCTATAGTCAATATGCCAGTCGGCATCCCCTGTAAACTAGTGTCTGGGGAAATTACTCAATCAACTCTGCCCCTCCTAGGGGTTTGTTTCAAATAACCCAAAGGACAAGTGTTATTTTTTCCAAGGTTCAACATGTTAGTACTTTTATCTAACAACTTATTTATAAATCCTTTAGAGACAAACAGGAAAATACACCTATCAGTCCTGATGTTCGGTTTATTTTATTTTTATTTGTTTTCTGGGTTAGATCACTGATCTCCAAATCCTTTTAAGTTCTCAATATATTACTGCTTGTTTCTTATTTGACCATGCCTGCCTGCACAAAACATTCTTTTTTCATAGCTGTTTGCTCATTAGATGTTGTAGTAATGATACGCGTGGGCTTGAACAGTAGAACCATATACTGACTCAGAAATTCCAACACCTCTGACAACACAAAGACAATGGAGCACAGTGTTTCATAATTGCTAGACCTTAAATACCCACCTGCACTTGGAAAGAGAAGTGCATCAAGCATTTTATATGGGCTAAATAAAAACACTTGAAAATGTCACTGTAGAGAGAAACCATACAGCTTGGATGATTAGCATCTTTGGATTCTGTTCTATGTACACTGGATATAAAAAGTGTACACACCCCTGTTAAAATGCCAGGTTTTTGTGATATAAAAAAATGAGACCACAATAAATAATTTCAAAACTTTTCCCACCTTTAATGTGACCTATAACCTGTACAATTCAATTGAAAAACAAACAAATCTGTTAGGGGAAAAAATATAAAAAATAAAAAAACGAACCATACGCTGGTTGCATAAGTGTGCACACCCTTAAACTAATACTTTGCTGTGTGTGCACATCCTTAAACTAATACTTTGTTGAAGCACCTTTTGATTTAATTACAACATTCAGTCTTCTTCACACCTGTCATCAATTAAAGAGACTCTGATTAACCCCAAATAAAGTTCAGCTGTCCTAGTAGGATTTTCCTGACATTTACTCAGTTGCCTGCTACAGCAAAAGCCATGGTTCGCAGAGAGCTTACAAAGCATCAAAGGGATCTCATTGTTGAAAGGTATCAGTCAGGAGAAGGGTACAAAAAAATTGGATATGCCATGGAACACAGTGCAGACAGTCACCAAAAAGTGGATAAAATATGGGACAACAGTGACGTTGCAAAAAACTGAACATCCCTCCAAAATTGATGAAAAGACAAGACGAAAACTGGTCATGGAGGCTGCCAAGAGACCTACAACAACACTAAAGGAGCTGCAGGAATTTCTGGCAAGTACTGGTTGCGTACTACATGTGACAACAATCTCCCATATTCTCTATATGTCTGGACTATTTCTTACACAGGAAAAACATTCAGCCCCAGATAAAATTTGCAAAACAATACATCAAGTCTCCCAAAAGCATGTGGGAAAATGTGTTATGTTCTGATGAGACCAAGGTTGAACTTTTTGGCCACAATTCCAAAAAGTACGTTTGGTGCAAAAACATTTTGCATCACCAAAAGAATACCATCCCCATGGTGAAGCATGGTGGTGGCAGTATCATGCTTTGGGGTTGCTTTTCTTCAGCTGGAACTGGGGCTTTAGTCAAGGTGGAGGGAATTATGACAGTTCCAAATACCAGTCATTTTTGGCCCAAAATCATCAGACGTCTGCTAGAAAGCTGAAGATGAAGAGGAATTTCACTTTTCAACACGACAATGACCCCAAGCATACATCCAAATCAACAAAAGAATGGTTTCACCAGAAGAAAATTAAACTTTTGGAATGGCCCAGCCAGAGTCCAGACCTAAATCCAATAGAAAACCTGTGGGGTGACCTGAAGAGGGCTGTGCACAAGAGATGCCCTCAAAATCTGACAGATTTGGAGCCCTTTTGCAAGGAAAAGTGGGCAAGTATTGCCAAGTCAAGATTTGCCATGCTGATAGACTCCTACCCAAGAAGACTGAATGCTGTAATTAAATCAAAAGGTTCATCAACAAAGTATTAATTTAAAGGTGTGCACACTTATGTAACCAACTTATTATAGTTATTATACTGTTTGCATGGCATTGTCTCGCAAACCTTACTGAAGTTTTACTAGTCTTGTTAACTTCATCTGAGGTCTAGAAAGTCATGTGGGAGGAAATCCCATCGTCTACCTCCAATGGGGTCCAAAAAGGCATGGGTATAGTAGAAAAAGCTCAGCGGACTGGGGGAGGCTAGTTCAACACACCACTGGGTCACGTGTCCTCAAGCTTAAGCTTAACTAGCAGGGTTTCTATGTCTATCTTTCCATACCAGTTTGCTCTTTCACCATTAACTTTATAGGTTGCTCAGTCTTATGATGTCTATACTCCTGCTCTGGAAATATCATGTATTTGTTTTCTTATGGAAGGATTCCTACCTACAGGAAGGTCTATACATGTAGATCAGATCAAGAAGCATTTTCTTATTGAAATTCAGGCAGTGATTCCATGTGTAAAACTGGTAGTTTTCTGCCAAACTAAAGAAATACTGCATAGTAACATTTAAATGGAAACTGTTTTCCACAGGCACACTTATCTGTAAGTTTTTTCTCAAGATGTCACAGATCTCAGAAAGACCAGTCTACTAAATAATTGAAGAAATACAGCAAAGTACAGAGATTTAGCCAATGTAACACATTATAGTAAATAAAACAGGTTCCTAAAATGTATAGTTACCAGTGTCCTTACATTCACTGCTGCAGTATTCTTAACAGATGGGATTGCCTGTTGTGGAAGCCGGAATGTCTGGCCAGTCTACCAAAGACTACTTGTTGCTTTTAAAAGGTACATTGAATGTCATCCAAACTCTCCTTGTGTAGTGTAGAGTATAAAGGTGACGTTCAGGCCTACCATAATCAGAACTTCTTTGCCACCAGTCTGAACGTATCTTTTCACTGTCAGTCTGTTTACCTGCATCAGTTTTCTGCCAGTTGAATGCATTTTCATTCTCCAGTGACAATCTATGCCTGTTTGATGACTTCTCTTGCAGTTGTAGATAAGTGCCCCATTGGGGATTTAGTTTTTTCTTACTTTTTTGTGCTCCTTGGGGTTAATGACATCCAGAAAGGGTAAATGCCAGTGTGGGAGACAGATTCCACATAAAGACTGCCACAATAAGAGTCTTTTTTTGTCTAGGGAGCTTGTCATGATCATACGTCTTGTTCTGCTTGTCAGGCGTTCATTCCAAAAACCCTTTACAGTAGAGTTTCTTCCCTTTCCTTGTATCTTGAGGCATCGCTAAAGATACAATGGAAGGAATCTCCCACCCCGATGGTCAGCCATTACGGAAGAAGAAGGTGAAAAAAGTACAGCCACAATCTTCCGCTTTCCAGCCTCTGCCAGGTGTTTCTCCAGGGGTCTTTACAAACCTGTGTTGTCAGATTTCTCTACTGTGACTGTGTCGGAGGTTGGTGAGAGTCTGGCTGGCAGCACATTTAAAGAGGCTTTACAGGCATCCATCTCGGACGTTTAGTGGGAACTACAGCTGATTTTCTTCTGAGGGTCTAGGGGAGTTCCTTAGTTTTTATTTGGAGAAGAAGTTCCTATTATGGTTCTCAGCTGCTGTCCTGGGTCTGAGCCTTCTCAGTTTGTTGGAGGGGATGTTCCCTTAAAAAAGTAACAAAAAATTAAACATGTTTCTTCTGCTGCTAGGGATCCACAAAGTGAATGGCAAGCCTTCACTCAGGGGCTGTTTACTGCTTTGATGTCCTTAGAGCCTCCTCAAGAGGTTTTGGTTCCTGCTCCTTCTTGGTCCTTTACTCTCCGTAAAAGGCATAGAGAACAGGATTCTTCTGAGGATAAATCAGAATGATGATTCCCTAACTTATTCTACTCAAATTCCTTCTCCTTTAGACGATGGGTCAGAGGTGGAGGAGTCTATTAGTCCTGATGTTCTTTTTGAGGAAATTTCCTTTGCGGACACAATCTCTACGATGATGGATTCTTTTAAGTGGGATTGTGCTCAGGTCTCTGATATCCATAAGCGGTACTATGAGTTGTTGCAGTTGGAATCTCCTTAAACATGCGGCTATTTCTCCTGTTTCAGCTGCTTTGCTGGATGCTTTTTCCAATGCATCTTATGCATCTGATTCTCTGCCCCCTGCTCCCAAGATGCCTGACAGGTTTTATAGGGAGCCTGAAGATTGTTCTTTCCTATAGAAATGTCCTGCTGCTGACCCCTCTGTCATATCTGTAGCCTTCGATAAGCCATCTCCATTGCTTCCTTCACCCAAGTTATTGCCTTCTGACAAGGATAGCAGAACTATGGAAAGGTTGGGTATGAAGGTTTACACTTCTGCTACTCTAACTTTTAGGGCTATTAATTATCAGACCCATATGTCCAGGTTTGTGTTGGCACTTCTTTCTCAGGCCTGTCAACTTATTTCTGATTTTCCAGACTCTGAAGGTAAAACTTCGGTTATTTCCTTACTAGAGACCTCCTCTTAAGTCATTCGTCATTCTATTAAATGTAGTTATGATGCAGCAGATGCCTCTTCCAGGGCTGCTGTTTTTGGTTCAGTGAAGAAGAGGTATTCTTGGCTTAGCCTTCAACGTCTGCCTGATGATATTAAAGCTAAGTTGATGGGTGCTCTTCTGGATTCTAAACTTTTGTTTGGTGAAGCTGATGCTGGTTTAAGTCCCATGCAGGATAAGGGTAAGGTGTTACAGGAACCTAAATGTGTTTGTTTCTCCTGTGCCTAAATTTCAGAAAAACTGCTCTCCTAAGCCTGCCTTTGTTGGTAGGCAAATCCGCCCTTCTACTAAAGGTAGGAAGAGTGGCAAACAGGCTCCTCCTGCTAAGGCTACTCAGTTTTCAGGGACTCTGAAGCTTTCCTTTCTGGACAAACCAGGTGTTGTATGACTATCTATCCCTTTCCAGTCACATTCCCCTTTCTGTTCACCTTTCTCTTTTTTATTCTGTTTGGCTTCAGATCACTCAGGATTCTTGGGTTCTGTCGATTATTCGTCAGGGGTACTTCATGGTGTGGAACTCCCATCCTCTTTTTATGGCATTCATCAGCCTCCTCAAGAACAACATCCCTTTTTCCCAGACGTTCTTAAAAATCTCTTCACTCACGGTACTATTCAAGAGGTGCCTGTGTCCCAAATGGAGAAAGGGTTCTACTCCAGACTGTTTCTAGTGCCCAGAAAAGAGGGCATTTGGAGACTTATTCTACACCTCTCTCATCTAAACACTTTTCTAAAGGTACCTTCCTTTTAGATGTTGTCCCTTCAGATTCTGTTTCCTGTCTTGCTCCCTTGGGCCTATACTGGTGTCTCTGGATCTCAAGGATGCTTATCGCCATACTCTGATCCATCCTCTTTTCAGAAAGGTTTTGTATTTCTCTGTTACTTGCTAGCATTTTGAGTTCTCTGCTTTGCCCTTCAGCCTTTCTACTCCCCCACGGGTGTTCACCACGCACCTTGCTCCTGTGATTGATTTTTGCAGGCTTTGAGGTATCCAAATATTTCCTTACTTAGAAGACCTATTGATTCAGGCATCCTCTCCAGATTGCCATTTCTCTTCTTCAGAGCCTGGAGTTCACTAAAAATTTCAAAAAGCCTTTTCTGACTCCATCTCAGGATCATGTTTTTCTGGGTTACAGAATTCAGATGGTGCTATTACTTGCATCCCTGCCCCCCTCCAAAGGCCTTAATTCTCATTTCATTCTTTCACACTCTTCTTCCTCTGGCTTCCATTACCACCAGGGAGTTTCTGAGAGCACTGGGTTTCATGATATCCACCATTTCGATGCTCCCTCTGGCCAAACTTCACATGAGAAAGTTTCAGTGGCTTCTGAAGTCAGTGTGGCTCCAACATGCACATCCTGTAGACTTTGTAGTGCCTCTTCTTCATTGTCTCAGACAGGAACTTCACTGGGGAATTCAGCAGTTGTCTCTGAATCCAGAGATCTCTTTTCATCCCCCTCTTCCCTCTCAGGAATTGTTCACAGACACTTTGGACATGGGATAGGGGGTGACATTTGGCTCCCTAAAAGCACAGGGGGTTTGCTCACCTCATCAGCAGAACGAGCACATCACTATCAAAGAGATGAGAGCTCTTCTGTTGGCACTTCAGGCCTTTCATCCTCTTTTCTCTCCAGGTCCTCTCAAGGTGTTGACAGACAATACCACAGTGATGTGGTATATCAACGAACAGGGAGGAATGAGATCTTATCTTCTTTGATGGTTGGCACTTCTGTTATGGGATCTTGCTGTCAAGTATCATTTGACTCTTCAGGCAGATTATATCTCTTCCAGTCAGAACACTGTGGCAGATACCCTGAGCAGGTCCTTAAGTTAATCCCATGAATGGATGCTTCACAGGGATGTGTTTCTAGACATTATCCACAAGCGGAGTGCTCCTCAAGTGGATCTTTTTGCCTTTCTTCTAAACTGACAACTTCTTCTGTTTTGTGCCCGAGTCCCAGTTCGACTGCTGTGGAAGGCGGACCCCCTCTCATTTTCTTGGAAGGGGATGTTTCTTTATTCATTCCCTCCCTCCCCTTCTTCTCATTCCAAAAGTCCTCTTCAAGATTCAATAGGATGCTGCAAAATCATGTTGGTGACTCCCTTTTGGCCATGACAGTACTGGTTCCCTCTACTTCTGCATCTAGCCAGGGGCAATTATCCAAGTTTCCTCACAGGGTGGATCATACCTCTCAACCTGGAAATATAAAAAATCTGGACAAGGCCCATGAAAGATAGGTACAAATCTGCACGCTGATTAACATAAAATTTGCATACATAATTATGTAACCCCCACCCACTCCAATGAAATTGTGGGATACCAACTTTCAAATACAAACCGAAGAACAGACAACCAAAATATGGCACCAGAGTTCCCCTGCAGCCATTCCAGTGTCCCATTACCTGGCTAGTTCACCTCATTTACCATAAACACTAATGTATGCATACTACTTTACTTCTACAATGATTGTTTGGATTTTCTTTTTATAGCACAATGCACAAACACTAATAGACATCTGCTAAGCAAAGCAATATTGTATCACAATGAAAACAGACTTAGCATTAAAACTTCTTTGCCCTTGAAACTCACAACATTGAAACCCACACCACATCCAAAGAAAAGCATCTGGCCAATGGTGGATAAAAATTACCTTTGGGCTGTTTTCAAATCATAGGCCCCTTGCACACAAAACAAGAAACATACATGTGTTCTTTGATACACCTTCCTGACTTTATTAAATTATATTCCTTGTATACTACAGCACACTTGTTAGACTTAGAGGACATTTTAAATTTATTGTTTGAACATTTTTCCAATTGAAACAAAATGCATGAACCAATAATGACAAAACTGCCCATTTCAGAACATTTCCATCATAAATGTCTACTTACACACACACACACACACACATTTTATATATACATGTATATATATATATATATATATAAAAAATTATATATATATATATATATATATACATACATATATATATATATATACATACATATATATATATATATATATATATATATATATATATACACAATGACAGCAGTGTAAGCCATAGTCATATTGCACAGCTTCTCACACTTATTTTCATTTTCAGGTTTTTTTATGGGGGGGGGGACCAAAAAAACAGGGACAGATTTTAAACATTGCTTGTATAATTTTGGAAAGTTGCTAGAATAAAATGTTATGTTACCACCATACATTTCACTGGCAAGTCTTGAACCCAGAGCCCTCTGCACTACAATCAGAGCAACATACCACTATGCTAAATCAGCAGTTTCTTGAAAGATAGGAAGATTGAAACATAAATGACCATCATTTAGTGAATTCAGTTCTCACTTCTCAGCATAACTCTCAACATCTTAGCACAAAAAACCTGGACAAAGCCAGTAATGGGGGAACACAGCCCCAAAATAGGGACAAATTTCAAATACCGATCTTATAAACTTAGAAAATTGCTAGAATAAAAGGTTTTGTGTTACCATTTATTTTCTGAAGAATATGAAGTCTGAAATTCAAATGCCTGTCATTAGTGAATTCAGTCATTCAGTGATTTGCCACACAAGTCCTGAAAAACACAGATTTTATGAGGAACAGAACAAAAATATGGGCCATAAATTCACAAAATAAATACGTCAAACACATACACCAAGCAGCGTGGTTCATTCGCAGTCAGATCCAAGTAAATATGTTGATTCAAGCAGCAGCTCTACCCAGAAAGCAGCGTTCAAAATAATAAAGAAATAAATACCTGAAACACACACCAAGCAGTATGGTTCATGCACAGATCCAAGTAAATATGTTTCCTTATTCAAGCAGCAGCTCTGCCCAGAAAGCAGCGTTCACAAGAATAAAGACATAAATACCTGAAACATACACCAAGCAGTGTATTCACTCGCAGTCATATCCAAGTAAATATGTTGATTCAAGCAGCTGCTCTGCCCAGAAAGCAGCATTCACAAGAATAAAGACATAAATAACTCACACACCAAGCACCATGGTTCACTCGCAGATCCAAGTAAATATGTTGATTCAAGCAGCAGCTCCATTCCCAGAAAGCAGAGTTCACGAGAATAAAGAAATAAATACCTCAAAAGTTAAAACATCCAATTCAAAGCAGTCCAGATGCATGCTCTCTCAAGCAGCTCTGCAGTATCCAGCGTTCACTCGCAGATCCAAATAAAAGTAAATGTTTCCTGAGTCAAGCACTCCAGCACAACTCTGCCCAGAAGATGTTTCATTGGTACTCGATGCAGATAGTAAATAAAAATAAATATTTCCCATTCAAAAATTTCAAACACGCAGATCCAAGTAAATGAAAAGAAATGTTTTCCATTCAAAAAATTAAAACAGTCCTTCCTGGGCAGAAAGCAGACAGATGGAAATGTGTGCATGTGAGCCCTTGAGCTAATTTCTGACAGGCTGACGGAGCTGACATCATCGCCCATGCAATGATGTCAGCTCAAAACGAGAAAAAAAATAAAAATTAAAAGAAAAGCTGGGAAGAATTTGGAAATGAAGGGGGTGCCACTTGGGAATCGTGGCACCCCATCATTTGGACCCCAAAACTCAGTAAAAATCGATTAATTCAGTATGGTTGGGAGGTATGAGGTGGATCTTATCACACAAGACAAGGGATCTCTCATCCATCCCCATCTGTGCATGCTTCAACTGACACTGTGGGGGATAGGATTTTGATTCCTCACAGACACCTTTTTTCTCAGGATGTGCTGCAAGTCCTGCAGGATGCCAAAAAACCTATTACTAGGAAATTCTACTTATCCAAATGGAAGGTTTTCTATTTGGTGTCTCCCTCGTAACCTGCACCCACTTATTGTGGATGTTTTTTTGGTTCTCTCTTATTTATGTGAGCTGCTCAATGCTGGTTTGGCCTAGTCTTCTGTTAAGGCCCACTTATCAGCTATCACTGCTTGTCTGCCTTTTCCTCCTCCTTTAACTTCTAGATTTGAGGTGAAACAATTTCTTAAAGGCATCCTTAATGTTAGACTTCCCAGGAAGCCTGTTCCTCCTCCCTGGGATCTTAAGTTTGTTTTGGAGAAGTTGACTCAGGCTCCTTTTGTGCCTGCTGCTTCAGTTTCCTTGCTACATTGCTCCTGGAAGACTGTTCTTTTGTTTGCTCTTACTTCTGCCAGAGAGGTGTCTGAGTTGCAGGCCCTAATGGCATGCCCTCCATTTTTGGTCTTTCATGATGACAGGTTGTACTGTTAATCTGCCTACTTTTTCCCCTTGTCCACAATCTGACAGTGAGAGGGTGCTGCATACTTTGGATGCGGACAGACAACTCAGGGTTTATTTGGATAAGATTAAGGCTATTAGAAAATCTGATCAGTTATTTGTTTCTTTTCATCCTAGATCTTTGAGACTTGCTGTATCTGAGTAAACTATTTATTCTTGGATTTCTAAGGCTATTCCCTTTTGTTACACTTTTCATGGGAAGAGACTTCCTTCTTCAGTTAAGTCTCATTCTACCAGAGCTGTAGCTTCTTTTGGTGCTTTTTTCAAGGGTTTAGCTACTACTTCTTTTCTTGAAACAGCTCCCTGAATTTCTGTGCATACCTTTACCAAGCACTACAAGTTGGATGGTATCTCTAGAGCTAGGGCTGGTTTTGCTAGTGCCATTCTTCATGGCTTTTTAGTGGGCTCATCTGTGCCTTCCCCCTCCAACATTTCCTCTTGAGCTTTGGCACTCTCCCATCTGTTAAGAATACTGCAGCAATGAATGTAAGAACATAGTACAGTTGTGTAAAACTTTACCATAACAGTAGATATCCTTGCCTTCACTGCTGCAATATTTGCTCCCTCCCTCCATCCCCCTCATCTTTTGCCTTCCTGGATGTACAGGTTACCTCTTGGGTTTCTAGGACTGTGTTTCTACTAGGGCATTCAGTTCTAATTATGGTAGGCCTGAACATCAACTTTATGCCCTACACACACAAGGAGCATTTGGGTGACGTTTGATGTATCATTTTAAAATCAACAAGTAGTCTTTGGTAGACTGGCCGGATGTTCAGGCTTCAATGGCAGGGAATCCCATCTGTTAAGAATACTGCAGCAGTGAAGCCAAGGTCATCTACCATTATGGTAAGATTTTACACAACTGTACTTTCTCAGGAGGTAGTCTTGAATGGACCAACCCATGGTCAGACAATCTAATGACTGTTTGCTTCTTTTGCAGAAAAAGAAAAAAAAAATTAGTTGTGCACTGGGGCAATGTTCTGGGCTAGAGTAGGAGTCCAGAAGTAAGATCAGAATGACGTGCATGTGCCTAAGATAAGTTCCCATGGATAAGACATAAAACTGCAGCAGTGATCCTTAAAATGAATATCACTTTTTTCAATAATTTAGTTCTCTGAATAAGCTTTCCACTGAAAGTGTGTGTCTGAGACACATTCTCCTTTTTCCTGATCTTGTTTTGAGGGGAGCGCTACAGAATCCTGAAAGACCAAAATCCTGAAGACCAAAATCTTGAGACCAAAATCCTGAAAGTTCAAAATACTGAAAACTCAAAATCCTGAAAACACACAGGATACCAACACTCGCTATATTCCAGAACAAGTACATACAGAAACATATTACCCTTCAACTATATGCAGGGGGGCAAGTCCCCCTGCACCCCCACACCCCCTGCTACTTAAATATATCAACTCCGCGACTGCACTTCACTACATTAAGTGCAATCTTGGAGTTGATATATTTAAGTAGCAGGGGATTTGGGGGGCGCAACCCCCCACATGGGGGGTGTAGGGGGCTTGCCCCCCTGCTTATACTTGGAGAACAGTAATACAATTTGTGTTTTATTTGTTTCTGTATGTACTTGTGCTGGAATATAGTGAGTGTTGGTATCCTGTGTGTTTTCAGGATTTTGAGTTTTCAGTAATTTGAACTTTCAGGATTTTGGTCTCAGGATTTTGGTCTTCAGGATTTTGGGCTTTCAGGATTTTGTAGCGCTCCCGTTTTGAGAACATTTGTAAAGCTCATGGAGACTATTCCTTTATTATTTTATTTTATTAACTCTTTGTAAAACTAGAAAAAACAGGTTCTCAAGTGATGGCTGTTTTCTGGAAAGCTGTTGTCTGGTTAAATGAGTTGCTCAAACCCATGGAGCACAGAGGGGAAAGTTGCAGGATTACATCTGATGTACACATTATGTAACTAGTTTAGGATTACATCTGATGTACACATGATGTAACTAGTTTAGGATTACATCTGATGTACACATGATGTAACTAGTTTAGGATTACATCTGATGTACACATGATGTAACTAGTTTAGGATTACATCTGATGTACACATGATGTAACTAGTTTAGGATTACATCTGATGTACACATTATGTAACTAGTTTAGGATTACATCTGATGTACACATGATGTAACTAGTTTAGGATTACATCTGGTGTACACATGATGTAATTAGTTTAGGATTACACCTGATGTACACATGATGTAACTAGTTTAGGATTACATCTGATGTACACATGATGTAACTAGTTTAGGATTACATCTGGTGTACACATGATGTAACTAGTTTAGGATTACATCTGATGTACACATGATGTCACTAGTTTAGGATTACATCTGATGTACATGATTTAAATAGTTTAGGATTACATCTGATGTACACATAATGTAACTAGTTTAGGATTACATCTGATTTACACATGATGTAACTAGTTTAGGATTACATCTGATGTACACATGATGTAACTAGTTTAGGATTACATCTGATGTACACATGATGTAACTAGTTTAGGATTACATCTGATGTACACATGATGTAACTAGTTTAGGATTACATCTGATGTACACATGATGTAACTAGTTTAGGATTACATCTGATGTATACATGATGTAACTAGTTTACAGTCCAATAAGCTGTGCAATACCTCACACACTGTCCAACTTGACTCATATCACGACTTTTCAAAATACTTGTACGGGCAGTCTAGAAATTGTAGTTTTCTGCATTGTCATGCAAGTATTCCTTCATCAAATCCAGTGCAACCTGTTTCCTCAGGTTCCTATCAGTAAACTAAAGTTAATGTTGAAACTGGAACACCGCAATGACAAACTGCAAGTGTGCCAGATTGTTAAGGCACCTGGAAAACACCACATTTTGATATACTAAGTGTGTGTGTGTGTGTGTGTGTGTGTGTGTGTGTGTGTGTGTGTGTGTGTGTGTGTGTGTCTGTGCGTGTGTCTGTGCGTGTGTCTGTGTCTGTGTGTGTGTGTGTCTGTGCGTGTGTCTGTGTCTGTGTATGTGTCTGTGTCTGTGTGTGCGTGCCTGTCTGTGTGTGTGTGTGTGTGTGTCTGTGTGTGTGTGTGTGTCTGTGTAGCTGTGTGTGTGTGTCTGTGTGTGTGTGCGTGTGTGTGTGTCTCTGTGTGTGTGCGTGTGTGCGCGTGTGTGTGTATACATGTGTGTGTGTGTGTGTGTGTGTGTATTTGTGTGCATCTGTGTGCACAATCGAATGCTTGCACAGACAGAACTGGACTAGGGTTAGGGCTAAGGTTAGGGTTTGCAGTAGGTGTTAATGTTGCTTAATGTTAGGGACAGGGTTACTACTAGTGTCTGTCGTGGCCATGGTTAGAGATAAAGTGTAGGTGTATGGTCAGTATACATAACTGAGTGAGGCGAGGGAATTATTTTAGGCATTATCCAAGCACAATGATGTAATATTAAAACAATAATGTAGTAATATCTGATAGTATATCACAAGGTAGGAAAGAGCACAGAAATGAACAAGCAAGCTGTGTCATGTTTTTATATCTGAGCAGGCAAACTATAATAGGATGATATGAAAATATACGACATATAATCATGAAAAACAATCCTGCTATTTCAAAACAAGTAGTAACAATAGTTCAGCCTTATTTCCATCTCAGAAGATCAATGCAGTACAGCGTAACGGTAATGAACTAAAAAAGATAACACAAGATTTCAGATAGGGGTTGGGAGATGATCATATCAGCAAAAAAAAAAAATTAACAAAAAAGCAGATGCCTTCCTCTCTTATATGTTCAGTAGTATACCCTATTTAGCATAGCCTGGAATTTGGTTAAACAGGCTTTAATAAAACAATGCATCCTGTACAAAAATCCCCCCCCCCCAAAAAAAAAAAAAAAAAAAATGACAGGCTATTTCTAAGTCCAGAAAAAAAAGTAAAGAATAACGTCTGCAGCTCAACACAGTTCGATAGCTGGGCTTTTTTGAACATTTGCATTAGTAGATTCAAACAGAACCCAAATATCTTGGGCCTTTGCAGAATACGCAGCTTCAAATAGCAGCAAACAAGTCATTCTACATATCAAAGTACATAAACACAATCAGAAATGCAAGGAAAATGGCTGACCCCAGTGTGAGAGTAGCAGACTGTCTTTAGTTTCTTTACTTGTTACAAAAAGAAAGTCACTTAACTAAACTCTAGCATTCAGAAACAGATAAGAGCAGTCCAAAACTTCAAATGTCATATAATAAAAATAAGAAATCCAACAACACTTGGTTGGAGAAAGAACCCAGCTTAATTCAAGGATAAGAGCTTTCGTCCACTAACTGGACTTTATTGGATCATGCATGAAAAATATATACTTACAAAGCAACAAAGTCAAAAATCAACAATGAACCCCCCCCCCCCCTCACCAGACTGAGTAAGGAGAGAGTCACTGTTAGCTGCCTTTCCAGGGCTAGGATCCATCAAGCCACACAGGTACTCAGGTCATTGAACCACAGGCACCAGTATGACTCCGTCATAGTCCGTGTGGGTGTTAATGACCTCAGGCGTACCTCCCTTGATTATATGAAGTGAGACATGATTGAGCTCACTAATTATGTGTGCAGGTATGAGCCTAGCACTGAGCAGCAAAGATGATGCCACGTTATCAACAGAAAATGATTGGTTTTAACAATTGGTTTAGCTTCTGGTGTCAGCCCAGGGGGGTACAATACTGAAGGTCCGGGAGGACATGGTTGACGGACCACACTGCTTTGGAAAAGATGGTCTGCACTTATTCCCTCTAGACTTCTGGATATTAGCAAAGACCTTTTCCACCACCATAGTGCCTTTGTTAGACACTGCCAAACTGATAAACCTACCAACTTAACTGAACCTATGAAGGAATATCTGAAGGTGGTACTGCTCAATGCTAGAAGTCTTAACAAAAAAATTCGACTTCCTGCAAGCCTTCCTCTCCCTAGAGAGTATAGACATCTGTGTAGTAACAGGGACATGGTTTAAAGTCACTGAAAGTACCCCAGCAATGCAAGGTTATAATGCCTTTCACACCTTTAGACCAGCCACTGCACAGGAGGGAACTAAAGGTGGAGGAGTGTCAATCTATATTAAGACTGATCTCACATCCAGACTAGTTAGTGTGTGACCTACTGGAACTCATACATGTGCAACTCATCATAAACAGGGTGTTGTACTATATCATTGCAACATATACAGTGGATATAAAAAGTGTACACACCTCTGTTAACATGCCAGGTTTGTGTAATATAAAAAAATGAGACCACAATAAATCATTTCACAACTTTTCCCACCTTTAATGTGACCTATAACCTGTACAATTCAATTGAAAATCAAACAAATCTGTTATGGGAAAAATATAAAAAAATAAAAAATGTAAAATACGCTGGTTGCATAAATGTGCACATCCCTAAACTAATCCTTTGTTGTGTACACAAACCCTTTAAATAATAGTTTGTTGAAGCACCTTTTGATTTAATCACAGCATTCAGTCTTCTTGAGTAGGAGTCTATCAGCATGGCACATCTTGACTTGGCAATATTTGCCCACTCTTCCTAGCAAAAGCACTCCAAATCTGTCAGATTGTGAGGGAATCTCTTGTGCACAACCCTCTTCAGGTCACCCACAGATTTTCTATTGGATTTAGGTCTGGGCTCTGGCTGGGCCCTTCCAAAATTTTAATTATCTTCTGGTGAAGCCATTCTTTTGTTGATTTGGATGTATGCTTGGGGTCATTGTCATGTTGAAAGGTTAAATTCCTCTTCATCTTCAGCTTTCTAGCAGATGCCTGAAGGTTTTGGGCTAAAACTAACTGATATTTGGAACTGTTCGTAATTCCCTCCACCTTGACTAAAGCCCCCAGTTCCAGCTATAGAAAAGCAACCCCAAAGCATGATACTGCCACCATCATACTTCACCATTGGCTGTGGAGGGGGGGGGGCTGAGAATTCTGCAGAATGTACTGATATCTTAATGCATAGTAATGCAAACGCTGTTCTGCTATGTTTATAGTACTGTTTAACTGTCCCTGATATGCCTTGTTGCAATGACTTCATTTTTTTTCGTTGTCCATCGTTATTGTATTGAAAGTTTGGGAGTGTGGTTAGGGCCTGTGAGAATGTTGCGGTGTCCATTGTTTGCCTGGAGTTTTTTTAATGGGGGGGGTCACGGACTGTATAAGCATGTTGTTAATGCTACACCTTTTTGTTTTCACTTCATCCAAAATTGTGCTGAGACTCGGGGGAGGGGGGGTAAGAATTCCACAGAATGTACTGATATCTTAATGCATGCTAATGCAAACACCGTTCTGTTGTCTAGGTTTATAGTACTGTGTAAATATCCCTAATGTTACAGCTTGTTCTGCAGTTATTTTTGGCTGTTTGAATTATGCTACTTGGAGGTTGATGGGGCCTGTACATTGTTTAAAAAGCCTAATGTTGGGAGAGTAGTTAACGGCTGTGAGAATGTTGCAGTGTTCATTGTTTGCCTGGAATTTTTTTAATATGGGGCCACGCACTGTATAAGCACATTGTTACTGCTACGCCTATGTTTTTTGTTTTCACTTTATCCCGGATTATTGTGAATCAGCTGTGGGGGGGGGGGGGGGGATTCCACAGAATGTACTCATTTCTTAATGCATGCTAATGCAAACACTGTTCCTACGTCTAGGTTTATAGTACTGTTTAAATATCCCTGATGTTACAGCTTGTTCTGCAGTTATTGCAGTTATTTGTGGCTGTTTGAAATATGCTATTTGGAGGTTGATGGGGCCTGATATCTTAATGCATGCTAATGCAAACACTGTTCTGCTGTCTACTTTTATAGTACTGTTTAACTATCCCTGATGTTACAGCTAGTTCTGCACTTATATTTGGCTGTTTGGATTATGCTATTTGGAGGTTGATGGGGCCCGTACATTGTGTAAAATGGCTAATGTTGGGATGGTATTTAGTGGCTGTGAATGTTGCAGTGTTCAATGTTTGCCTGAAATTTTTTTAATATGGGGCCACGCACTGTATAAGCACAGTGTTACTGCTACGCCTATGTTTTTTGTTTTCACTTTATCCCGGATTATTGTGAATCAGCTGTGGGGGGGGGGGGGGAATTCCACAGAATGTACTCATTTCTTAATGCATGCTAATGCAAACACTGTTCCTACGTCTAGGTTTATAGTACTGTTTAAATATCCCTGATGTTACAGCTTGTTCTGCAGTTATTGCAGTTATTTGTGGCTGTTTGAAATATGCTATTTGGAGGTTGATGGGGCCTGATATCTTAATGCATGCTAATGCAAACACTGTTCTGCTGTCTACGTTTATAGTACTGTTTAACTATCCCTGATGTTACAGCTAGTTCTGCACTTATATTTGGCTGTTTGGATTATGCTATTTGGAGGTTGATGGGGTCCGTACATTGTGTAAAATGGCTAATGTTGGGATGGTATTTAGTGGCTGTGAATGTTGCAGTGTTCAATGTTTGCCTGAAATTTTTTTTTATGTGGGGTCACATACTGTATAACCACATTGTTAATGCTACGCTTGTTTTCACTTTATCCAAAATTATGCCGAGACTGGGGGGGTGTAAGAATTCCACAGAATGTACTGATATCTTAAATCATGCTAATGCAAACACTGTTCTGCTGTCCAGGTTTATAGTACTGTTTAACTGTACCTTATGTTACAGCTTGTTCTGCAGGTATTTTTGGCTGTTTGCATTATGCTATTTGGAGGTTGATGGGGCCTGTACATTGTTTTTTTGCTTTGTTTTGTTCTTCTACATTTTGAGCTTATGGTGCGTTGTCTACTCATCTGGGCACTGAACTGTTTTGTGGTTTAAAAAGCCTAATGGTGGGAGAGTAGTTAGCGGCTGTGAGAATGTTGCAGTTTTCAATGTTTGCCTGGAATTTTTTTAACATGGGGCCACGCTCTAAACAAGCACATTGTTAATGCTACACCTATGTTTTTGGTTTTCACTTTATCCAGGATTATTGTGCAGAAGCTGTGTGTGTGTGTGGGGGGGGGGGGGGGGGTGAGAATGCCACAGAATGTACTGATGTCTTTAATGCATACTACTGCAAACACTGCTCTGCTAGCTAAGTTAATGTTTTAAACTATCCATGATTTTACACCTTCTTCTGCAGTTATTTTTGGCTGTCTGAATTATGTTGAAAGTTTAGGAGGTTGATGGGGCCTGCGAGAGTGTGTGTCCAGATGTTTTTGTTTTTTGGCCTGTTCTCTCTCAAAATGATTGCACAGCACAATGAGGAGGGCTGAGGCTACTAGCAGAAATGGACTTCATGTTTCATACCCTCCATGTAATGCATGGTACATTCCCTGGCTTTATGCTTTTGTACACAGATTCTGTACTAACAGGGGTTGTGGGAATGTCTCCCAGTGTGTGTGCCACTTCTACATCCCTCACAAATGAGGTTTTCTAGCAAATCCATTATTTCACTCCTTTGTTCAACCAATGATTGCTGTGTTGTGTACATCTGCAGTATGATTGTTCTGCATGTCAGTAATTGCCTTGAGTGATGTCAGTTTATCTACTGCTGCTTGTTTCAGTCTTGCTGTATTGCTGTCATTGTCTTGTGTTTGGGAGTGGTGTCTCAGTTCTGTTTTGTGGTAGTGTTGACAATCTTGTGTGGGTTTATGTTCAGTCTTGCAGTAGATTTGTCCTAGTCTTGTCTCTGTACTTGTGGGGGTGTTTGCCTCTGCCCTGTGTCTGTTTGGGTGTTAATGTTCAGTCTTGCTGTAGTGCAGTCTTTATCATGTGTGGGTGTCTGTCCTGTGTGCAAGTGTCTGTTTTAGTGTGATTCTGTCTTATGTGAGGGAGTCTGTGTCTGTGTGGTAGTCTGTCTTTGTGTGTGGGAGTCTGTGTGCCTTTGTGTGTCTGTGTGTGGGAGTCTGTGTGCCTTTGTGTGTCTGTGTGTATTGTGTGTCTGTGTGTGTGCCTTTGTCTGTGTGTGGGAGTCTGTGTGTCTGTGTGTGGGAGTCTGTGTGTCTGTGTGGGTGTCTTTATGTACCTCTGTAGGACTGGCTATCTAGATGTGGTACAGAGGCTTGTCACAATGTAACAACATTGCTACGAAATGCCAGTCATAGCTCTCGATCTCATGGCACAAAATCTGGACAAAGCCACAGATAATGCAGTTCCAGCCCCAAATATCTGGGCAAATTTTAAATATTGCTCTTATAAACTGAAAAAGTTGCTAGAATAAAAGGTGTTACCATGCATGTTCTGAAGGATATGAAGTTAAACTGAAATGCCTGGCATTTAATGAATTCAGTCATCAAGGATTTGCCACAAAAAAATCAAGAAAACTACAAATTGCGAGAAACAGACCAAACAAGAGTCAGAGCTGGACATTCTTTCAAAATCTGGGCAGTTGCGTACGCATTCAGTGTCTGCACCTGTGAGCGGCTACCTTGCTGTGGTACAGGGATTTGTCCATAATGTAACATTCACACTAAATGCCATTTGGTGTGTGTGCAGCTGAGTGGCAACCTTGCTGTGGTACAGGGGTTTCATAATGTAACATTGGTACTAAATGCCAGTCAGTGTGTGCACCTGTGAGTTGCTACCTTGCTGTGGTACAGGGGGTTGTCATAATGTAACATTGATACTAAATAACAGTGTGTACATGCACCTGTGAGTCACTACCTTGCTGTGGTACAGGGGTTTATCGGAATGTAACATTGGTACTACATGCCAGTCAGTGTGTGTACCAGTGAGTTGCTACCTTGCTTTGGTACAGGGGTTTATCGTAATGTAACAGTGGTACTAAATGCCCGTCAGTGTGTGTACCTGTGGGTCACTACCCTGCTGTGGTACAGGGGTTTGTCATAATTAACACTGCTATTAAATGCCAGTCCATGCACCTCTGTTGCTACCTTGCTGTGGTACAGGGGTTTGTCATAATGTAAAATTGGCATTAAATGCCAGTCAATGTGTGTGCACCTGTGAGTAGCTACCTTGCTGTGGTACAGTGGTTTGTCATAATGTAACATTGGTACTAAATGCCAGTCAGTATGTACCTGTGAGTAGCTACCTTGCTGTGGCACAGAGGTTTGTCGTAATGTAACACTGGTACTACAAGCCAGTGTGTAGCTTGGCATATCAATTCTTAATAATCTGAATGTAGTGACACTAGTGGTTAAGTGGTGCTAGATGAGCTTGACAGGGAAGGGGATGCGATGTAAATGTGGTCACACTTAATGTTCTTTTGAGTAGGGCCACTAACTTGAACCTTGCTGGGGGCCCCCAAAATGCTAGCACTGGCCCTGTGTTTATAAAGTGGTGTGTTGATACACCACATCTCTACTGGCCAGTTCTTCATTCCAGTGGGCTGTGTTTTTAGATTGGAACATTGTTTTCACTGGAGAATGTCTTTTTGAATTTTATATATATATATATATATATATATATATATATATATATATATGTGGTTTGTGTAACTTTTTATGTGGTCTGAAGAAGTGGATTTGTTTTCTGCGAAAGTACTTACTTTTTTTACTGAAGTTTATTAAAATTTTAAGAAATGGTGTCTAGAGCTCCAGTTTTTTTTATATTTTACCGTTTGGTTGTGCTCCGGTCTTTATCTGACTACCTGACTTCATTTGTTTGTTAAGTTTACAGATGATTGCAAGCTGGGGGTTATCAACTTGCCTGCTGCAAGCACCAGCATTCTTCAAGAAGGTCAATTGCTAACTAACAAACAGTGCCAATGCCATGGTCTTAAACTCAATGCTAAGAAAGGCATAATTTTACTTTTTTGGAACTCAAACATCCTGGCTAATTACCATGTTGATAAAACACCCCTAAGAGTTGACCCAGTGGTCAAGTAGCTACAGATATAGACATTAACCTTACCTTCGACCACCATGTGGCCATAGAGGTAAGGAAGTCCTTTTATGTTGTGCAACTTAGAAGAAAGGGCATGGCATCTAGGCTGAAAGAGACCATTATCCCACTGTACTCTGCCCTTATCAGACCAATCATAGAATACATTTCTCTCTTTGTTATGTACCTGACCAGGCATATGCAGCAACTAACGCAACCTAAAAGGTTTCTTATGAAAAGAATGCAATGCGTAACAAACCTGCCTTATGAATAGCACCTTAAAGCACTTTGCCTCTACTCAGTCTCCTATAGATTGCTGAAGGGTGAGGGCTTACAAGCCATCCACAAATCCCCCACTTATGAATCTCCTACATATTCATAAGTCAAAGAATACCAGAAAATACAAGGTCTAGGGACCTGAATTTTGTTTGTGACTTAAACAGAACATGCTGGAGAGATTGATATGTGTCTCAGAGACTTCCCCTCCTAAGGAACAGGCTTCCCATCCATGTGAAACTGAGTTTGTCTATTACCCAGTATAAGCACAACCTACAAAAGTGGAAGCAGAATAGGAAATTTACACCAGGCCTGGGCCCAACACCCATGTCCCTTATGGATAGAGGTAGCCTGTAAATGTCTCACCCTCAGTGTCCTATTTGGATGCAGGACATCATTATTCTTTTGGAAAGACTTGCCTAGGCTTAGAACCCCCCCCCCCCCCCGGGTCATTAGCCTAGTAACAGTCTATGAATTTATGAATCCATAAACATGAGCTAAGAATATGGGGGTCTCATGACAGGCTAACCACACAGAATATTCAAAGCTAATTATAATGCATCAAAATGAGCCTTAGGTACCACCCTAAAGGTCTACTTATCTGAAAACCTTGCTGGAAAAATGAATTTTTGTGACTGTGTCAAACTTACATAGCTAATTAGCATGTCCAACATAGTAGCTCACTTTCTTAAACAGAAAGAAAAGGGATCAAACCTTATTAACTATGTAAGTTTGTCCCAATCACAAAGGTTAATTTTTCTTCCAAGGTTCTGAGATAACTAAAAAGAGATTTCTGGGAAGAGTGGTTTGCAGGTGTGAAATTTTTACGCTTTGGTTTGCATGTTTGTTTAAATATCTTGCAGGCACCCTAATGTTTATAGACATTTGCCCTGGTTTTAAGCTTTATGTTTTTGAAGTACTGTCAACCAATTTTCTTATGCTGTACTGCTGAGGTTAGGAAAAGGATGAAACACGGTATAACAGCCTCTGTGGTTTGTCTACATTAGGCTTGAATGTACAGATAAAGACATAAAAAGTAAAACGTATAGGGCATTCAGAACCCATGTAGTTGAAAACTGGTTTGTTTTTAAAAGGTCATTTGCATATATCCCATGGGCTTCCACTACAAGGGCCCTAAGGTACCGCATAGTGAAGACTCTGGCTGGTCGGGTCGTTCTTGCAGTTTTTACTGAATAGTTTGTATGTGTGACCTGTTTACCATTTGGTTTAGATGTTGTCAGAATACAGACTTTAATGAACTAATCACATTTGCAATTGTATCGTCCAACCTGATTATTTCAAGGTACTTGAAATAATAATACATGCACACAAGATGCATGGTTTACTTCAGTTGCAACAAATCTATACCTCTTTAATTCACAGATGAAGATGTTCACTAATATCAAGGTGACCATGGAGTATGTTAGCTAACATCTCTTCTTCTCATCTGCTGGCTGTGCTATGAATTTAATATGCCACAATTCTGCACTGCCTGTTCAATCTGAGTTGACATTTTTGGTCGATACATTACTTCTCTTCCTCATTATTTCCACTTTCACCACTTCCACATGTGATTCCTGTGTCCTCTGGAGTACTTCTCTTCTCACCTGACTGAATTAATACTTCATCAGCTTTGAACATTAAGATCTGGACAGATCTTATTTCTCCCTTGAATTAAAAATAAGACAGAGTTCCTTACTGATGATTTCTGCTTAAGTTAACCTCTAACAGCAACTCCTTTCAGCAACTGCATTTCTAAAAGTATTCATATCCAAAACATGGCTCTGGTCATGCACTAGTCCAGGATGATACCTTTATACCCAAGTACTTACTTCTACCACACCTCTCCATTAACCAGTTATAATCCTTTGCTTAACTACCACCTGTCTATATGTCTATCTATTTATCTATCTACCTATCTATTTACTCTGATGCAATTTATTTGTTACCCTACTTACCCCTCCTATTCTAGGTCCACTCACCTATCCATATTCATCTCCTTCTATCACCACTATAAAACCCTACCTCATGCTCACTTCCTATAACTCAAACCTAATCATCTTCCTCTCCCTGCACCTCTCTACACCTTATTTTAATTTTATATCTGTATTATTGACTAAATCTAAGTAACAATGCTCACCTGAACTTTTTAAATATATGTACACTGCATTTTATTTTTCAATTCTTTTATAAAATTATTGAACTTTTGCTTGTGTAAACCATGTACTATACTTATGTAATGTATCTGTGAATTTTTTCTGTATCTGGAACATATCTTGCCAGGCCTCTGCTGAAAAAAGGGACCTTTGCCCCAGTCAGATCTTCCCTAAAATGTCAATAAATACATAAATAAGCCAGTGCTAGTGCACATATATGGGTTTCTTTTACTGTTTTCAGTCATTAACAACTGCAACTATATCATCACCCACAGAAGTTCTCATTCTTCTAATAATTCATGTTTCTCTGGCAAATATGTTGTGCTCAACATATCTGTTATGTGCAATTCCTTGCAATGTCTGCATTTTACTATTAGATCATAATTCTGTAAATTAAGAAGCAGCCTCAGCTCAGCAGTACCTTGTACAAAGTGTGTGAGTGTGTGTGTGTGTATGTGTGTATGTATGTATATATATATATATATATATATATATATATATATATATATATATGAACATTTGCTGACAGATCTGCTACAAAAATAACAAGTCTGAAACTCTATTAACTGCTTTTTCCTATCAAGAAAACTAGAAAGAGTATATGTCTCAGAATGAACCACTCTAAGCCCAGTGTACAGGACAGTACTTTGAAAAAATACATACAGGCTATGCTAAGTAATATCAGTGAGTCATCTGTAAAGACAGACAAATTAGAAATCAAAATGGACAATTTTAAAGAGGAATGTAAAAAAACGAGGTGAAGTGCTGAGTGAATCTCTTAAACAACAATCATCACATATCTCAAGTATAGAAGAGGCAATGTCTGATTTTGATGGAAGATTACTTGAAAATGAGAATACCACTGAATTTCTTCTGAAATAAATCAACTTATTCCAGGCAAAAATAGAAGACTTAGAGAATAGATCTAGAAGGAATCACATCAGGATTTACGGGGTTCCTAAAAACAGTATGATTCAGTTCCCTAATGCCTGGCTGCTTAAAACTTTGAGCCTGGCTGAAGCTTTTTCCTTTGGCACCAAAAGGGCACATAGATCACCTTCTAACTCATCTTAAAAAAAAAAAACTTCACCAAAGTCAGTGATCATAAGATTTTTCTCAAGTCAAGATAAAGATTTAGTCTTAAAAGCTGCATGGACTAATTACCCAGTTCAAATTAAAGAAAATACTATAAGATTTGACAATGACTATTCAACATTAGTGATGTCAAATAGAAAAGCATGTGTGCCACTTGTTAAAAGCTTAAAGAAAAACAGTATTATAGCACAAATCTTGTCTCCAGCAAAAATAAGGATTGCACTTCCAGAAGGAAAGAAGACTTTTAACGCCTTGGAAGGTGCAATTGACTTTATGCAGAAAAATAAAATCCTAGAAAAATAGAAGAAATGGACTGGAATCTATCAACTGCTTTGAAGAGAAATGCAACAAGAGATGGTTGGTTAATAAAAGACAAAAACAGTACAAAATTTGAAGGACAAATGAAAATCAATGTATAAATTCTTATCAATTAAAAAAGTGCTTGAATACTTAAGAACAGGAGCTAAATATAGCTTTTTACAAGGTAAATCATATTTTCCTATTTCAAATGGTTACTAGTTCCCTTTTAAAATGTTAGTTTGATTCTTTTAGGTGTATATGAAATTAATGCCACTTATTTTCACTTAGAGTTAAAAAAGTTAAACTATTCATTTTATTAAAAGTTAATCATTATTATAATGAAACTTAGGTGGCACACTTTCTGATATCTTGGCATAGTTGAGTAATGTACTATTAAATATAATATAAGACTCAACATATGACACTAAAGAAGCATGTTAAGTTACATTCTGGGTTCTTAAAATGGTTCAGTACTGTGCTACTGATAGTATATGTGACATGCAACAGCACCCAGGAAAGACATGCTATGTTATAAACAAAGTATAAAAATATAGCTTTTTATATATATAAAAGTTACTATTGGAATGAAATCAAATAAGAGTAACATTTACACTTTTACAAGTTAAACCTGGATCATGCATAACTATCATTGTTTTAATGCAAGTTTTTATGCTATGTCTTCTTTAAAAAAATGACAGTCTGCTTTATCTTAAAGATCTCACACAAATAGTGCCTGCTGAAGCATTAAGTGTTATATCTTTGAGCACAATAAATTTTTAGTGGTTGGGATACTTTTGAATTTTTTTTGTTGTGGTTTGGAGGAGTTTGAGGGATTGATGAGTGGTGTGCAGGTGGCTTGGATTCACTTACAAGCATTTTTGTGTGAACTGTGACTGACAGACTGTTCATTTTCAAGCCCTTATCATGAAAACCAGTTTGAAACAACTTAGAATCATGAGCATTTTTGTGATGCTGCAGGAGTTCTGAAAATTCTAAGAACTGCCCAGGTTACATCTTCCTATTCAAAAGTAAATAATCATAATATTTTGAATCATATGCTAAAATGTCAAAAACTACAAGTGAGATAATAAGCAAAAATTGCATTCTAAACCACTGTCAGTTATTACATAGTTCTGAATGCTTGCTACTGATAGTACACTTGACATGCAGTAGCACCCAACAAAGTCATGCTATGTTATAAACAAAGTATAAAAAATATAGTTTCTTACATATATAAAAGTTATTAGTGGAATGTTATCAAATAATTAGAGTAACATTCACACTTTTACAAGTTAAACCTGGATCACACATAACTGTCATTGTTTTAATGCAAGTTTATATACTACGTCTCCTTTAAAAAATGACAGTCTGCTTTATATTAAACATCTCATACAAATAGTGCTTACTGAATCACTAAATGCTATTTCTTTAAATACAATACCTTTTTAGTGGTTCACATACTTTGAAATACTTTCTGTTGGTTTGTTAGTGGTTTGGAAGAGTTTGAGGGATTAAGGTATAATGCAGAGGTGGCTTGGATTCACTCATGAATTTTTTTGTGTGAATTGTAGCTGATAAACTGTTTGTTTGCTATCCCTTGTCATGAGGATTAGCTTCAAGCAGCTTAATTAGAGTCATGAGCACTTTTGTGATGCTGCAGGAGTTCTGAAAATTCTAAGAAATGCCCAGGTAACTTCTTCTTGTCTAAAAGTAAATAATCATAATATTTTGAATCATATGCTAAGATGTCTATGAATGCAAGAGATAATAAGCAAAAGACAGTGAACTGCATTCTGCACCACTGTCAGTTATTAAACAGTTCTGAATGCTTGCAGTATACCAAAAGGGTAGTTTATATACTAGCCTATAGAATGACACTTCTGATAAAAAAAAAAAAAAAAACAGGATTGTGTTTCTCTGTTAATGTCTCTTATTAATGATAAAACTTAATAATTCAAAACAATTTATTATGGAAAGTTTGAATCTTAAAAGGGAAACTTTTTCAGATGTTTGTTCAGATTCTATTAGTCATAACACTTAAGCAAAAAAATAGGACTGATTCTAACAGTATTACTAGATTAAATAGTATCAAGTATAGAAGGGTAAATATAAAGGTACTATTATATGATACTCTACACTAGAATTATAGCTAAAATATAAAACCTAGGAATATAATTAAAACCTAGGAATATAATAACAGCACAAGGCATAGTATACAAACAGAAATAGAAAAAGATCAGAATAAGTAAACATATAGTTAAAGAATATAAATATGCTTGCAAGGAAGGGAGGTTGGCATAGTCGGTAATATGTTCATCTTATAGGCACAAAGTGCAGGGTTTTATTCTCACATGGGATAATTGGCTGCTCTTGAAATGGCCCACAAAAACAGCCCAATACTAATTTATGAACTTATGATCATATGAACAACTTTACACATAGTAAATAAAATAAAACAATATAAAATCATCTGCCCTATAAATTAATATATGAAAATACCAACTGACTTCCTCCCTACAGTAGACTAGGGAGATAATGTGAAGTACAGGGAAAGATGGTTGTAGAGGTATTCCGTTTGGTTAACTTATAACAAAGATTCTGAAAACCGGTTTAACTTTTCTTATTCATAATAACTCACTGATAGGCTTTTTTAAGATGATGCATACGAAAAATATGAGACACATTAATATGAATCAGAAGCATGAACTAAGCATTGTTAGTCTAATGGAGAGTTTGAGAGGTAGTTTGCTTGTCTTTTTCAACAAATTAGGAATATTTTATTCTATGGTAGAATATTTTAGGGTTATAGCATTAGGTAAATTTTTATCTTTTTCAAAAGTTTTGTCCATAGCCGAAAATTTCGTATTGTTATATATAAAGTATATAGTAAGTTCTGTACATAAATGTGACTTCATTATACCTGTGTTTTTTCTCTTATATAAATGTCTATTTTAAATGTATACCTATTAGGGTCTACTTTGTTTCATTGAAAGCTCATATCACTGAATTTCTCTTCACCCTGACCAAATCGCTGAAAACTTAAATTACTGAAAACTCATTTCACCGAATCTCATTTCACTGAAATGAAGTACTGGCACTGTGTCAAGTACTGTAAGGCAAGTAAAAGGTGTATATGCCCTTTTCCCCAATGTAGTGTGATCCTGGAGTTAATATATATATATATATATATATATATATATATATATAGTTGGGGGGTGTGGGGGTATATATTGTATTCTGGAAAGAGTTAGGCATTGGTGTTGTAAGTATGCATGTCTATGGTTTAAAATGTATTGTTTTTGAAGCTTTTGGTGAAATATAATATAAAAGCAAACTAGGCTGGGGGCTATGCCCCCCACACCCCGCAATGTGCGGGGGGTTGTACCCCCCAACTATATATACTAACTCCAGGATCACACTACAGTGGGGAAAAGGGCATATACCTTTTACTTGCCTTACAGTACTCTACACAGTGCCAGTACTTCACTTCACTGAAATGAGATTCAGTGAAATGAGTTTTCAGTAATTTGAGCTTTCAGTGATTTGGTCAGGGTGAATTCAAATTCAGTGAAATGAGCTTTCAGTGAAACAAATAGACCCATCTATTAATATTAAGGGACTGAATAATCCAGTAAAGAGGGGGAGTCTGTTCAAATACTTGCAATTATTTAAAGCTCAAACAGTATTTCTACACGAAACAAGTTTACTTACTAAAGATATAAATAACCTTTCATTAAATAATTATTTGGTTTTAATGGGTTCTGGCTTTTGAACTAAAAGAAGAGGCACCATCATTTCATGGAAGAACTCACGAGTAAAGCTTAAAATAAAAGATACCTATGTTTATAAAAATGGTATGTTAAGCATTGTTATAAGTAAGTGGAACAGAAAACTATATACATTGGTGAACTCTTAGAGGATTCCAGGGGTTGGAGCTAAAGATGCAAAAAAAAATATGTTGACACTAAATCCTACTACATGAAAGGTGAAGTCATAATGGCTGGTGATTTTAATTGCATTTTATCAGAAAGATTCCATTGCAGATAGAAAGCTTAGAATCACATCTTCAACCAAACACTTAATGAATTTTGTAAATCTAATGAATTTAAAGGATATATATCAGGTAAGGAATACAAACTCACTTCAATTTACCCATTATTTATAGAGATATGGAACACACACAAATACTGATAAAATGTTTGTCTCAAACAATCTGTTATCACGCATCAGAAAAGTTTCAATAGTTTCATGTTCATTATTGGACCATAATGTTATAATCTTTGATATTATTTTAAAAACTGACAATTTAATACATCACAGGAAATTACCTGCATACATTATTAAAATAAAAGGGTTCAAAGATCGGTATGTTAAAGAGATCAAAAAATTCCTAGAAAGAAACATGAATTGTAAAGTATCTGACATTGTCCTGTGGGATTCACTAAAGGCTTACTTGAACATAAGAGTTACAAGCTGATATATTAGTAAAACAAGAGAATGGGACAAATAATTGAATACACTACAGGCAAAAACAGACACACTAAAGTTAAATCTAAAGCCAAATGACATTATCAGTCAGTCTGAACTTAAAAACTTAAATACAAAATATGCTGAAATTCAAAATAATACAGTTTCAATACACCTGGAAAAAGTTCAGGGATATTCGGTAAACCTTTTAAGCTTGCATAACTTGCTCTTTGATCAAAGAAAATGAATAAACTAAATCATATAAAAGAAATTACAACACATATAAATAAAAAAGAAAGAAGAACAGATATTAAAGGTATTCTTGAGGGCTTTAAAATGTTTAATGAAAATATAAATAATAATACAAAATTAGGCAGATAATGATGATATAATTGAAACTCTTCTAAGAAAAGATATAAATAATAAAATAAGAAGTAAACAAATAAAAAAATGATAGACCATTCACTTTAACAAAAATAAAAGATCAAATAAAAAGTAAAAAAATAATAATGCGCCAGGCTTAGATAGTTGTATACCAGAACTATATAAAATAGTACCGGATGATGTGGTCAAAATATTAGATAAGGTCTATAGAGAAATAGAAACAACTGCTGAAGTCTCCCCCATCATGGAAATATTTTCTTATATCACCTATTTTAAAACAAGATAAGGATCCTACAACTTGCTTATCATACAGACCCATTTCACTTTTAAATGTGGACTATAAGATGTTCATGTCCATTTTAGCTAACAGAATTAATCTACTTATACCTAAACTAATTAACAATTTTCAAACATTAATAGACCATGCAAATAAAAATAAAAAAGAATGTTCTATCATTAGTCTTGATTTAGATAAGGCTTTTGACTCAATTAATTGGTTGTACCTGTTTAAAACACTTAAAGTGTATAATTTCTCACTTGAGCTAATTGCATTAATTTCTAAGTTACACAATAACTCTTGTGCTAATGATAAAATGGGTTATTTTCTTTTTATTTCCTTTAAATTACAAAAAGGCACAAAACAAGGTTGTCCATTATTACCTTTACTTTTTTGCGTTAGCTATAGAACCCTTTGCTAATAGTTTTAGATTCAATAAGAATATTAATGATATCAAAATGAAAGAAGATTTCTAACTAAAGATTCAGCTATTTGCTGATGATATTTTACTAACAATAGGAAATATAGAAGATTCATTAGAACATATAATTGGTTTGATGAGTCAGTTTGAAGAATCTCAAACTTAAGATTGAATCATAATAAAACAAGTACATTATTTAGTAATAAAATATTTAAAAACTCGTACAAAAATATGCTATCTTCAACTGGCAATCAAATGAAATACCTTAGTATAACATTTATGTCTAATAGTAAAGAAATGATAAAAACAAACTTTCAACAGGTTGTTGATAAAATTTTAAGTTTAGTCACAAATTGGAACACATTCTTCTTTACCATGGAAGAATGATTAACGCTTATTAATACTGTAATTCTCCCTAAAATGTTGTTTGTCTTACAATCTTTAGTACTATGTCCACTACATAATTGATAAAGAAGATAAATAATATTCTACTTAATTTTTTGGCATCCTAATAAACCAAGAGTTTCCTTTGATCGGAACAGAAAAGGTTGGGATAATGGTGGAATAGGATTCCCTGATATTCAACTGTATGCTACTTCAACAATTGTAAAATGTATAGCATTGTGGATAAACTCATCTTATGATTCAAAATGGAAACAAATTAATCAAGAAATATTATTAGTAAATAATAAATATATCATGACCAGTCATAAACAAATAGTCCCTAATGGTTTTACCTGATTATTAAAATATTTTTGCTTAAATAGAATTACATCCTCTTCTTAAATTCCCTATTTAAATAACATAATTTCCTCTTTCCAAAAATTCACATATTCTAGCCATTGTATTCAAGACTTAATATTTTTTATGTTTCCAATTGCATATACAAATAACTGCTTAGAAACTCATAACTTCAACAAGATTCTAGTATTGAGACAACAAAGTAACTTAATTCATTGACACTGATTCTTAAATGGTACTGATATATATATATATATATATATATATATATATACACACACACACACACACACATATATATATATATATATATATATACACACACACACACACACACACACATATATATATATATATATATATATATATATATATATATACTGTTGAAACTTTAAGGTCCAAATACAATCAAGATTCTCAGAATTGGTTAATTTTACAAATATTTAGAGACTTTGTGAACATAGAGATAATTAAGATATTTAACCAAGATAAGAAATTGTTCCTCAAATTATTGGACTTCTTAATAAATATCAATAAAAATGAAATGAGGAATAAATCATATTTACCACAAATGTATACAATTCTTAAGTTAGATTTCACATATTTAGACAATTCCTATTGGAACTACTCCTCAAAAATGAATAATGAAGACTTCTCTGAAGAATACAAGAAAATAATACTAAAATCTACAGATAAAACCACATCTTTATTATATTGGAAAATTTTCAGTTGGAAATTCTTACACAGAGCTTTTATCACTCATAACAAAATTACAATTATGTACAAATCAAATAGAATTAAATAGTGGAGATGTGATTCTTAAATAATAGCTGATTGGATGTATACTTTTTGGAAAGAAATTAATAACTTCATTCAAGCTCTATAGTCAGAATGATGTAATATTTCTAAATCTTTAGTTTTATTTAATGCTTTGAGTTTTGATAATTTCAAAAACTCAAGTGCCTCTTCTTTGGTCTATTCTTAATATGTTGAATTTATTAGTATGGCAAAAATAGTTTGCAGTAGTGAATTACATACTATAAAGATGAGAACTTCAGATATTACACAGTCATATAAGTCTTGCCTTAAACTTAAAGACTTGCTTCAAAAATATTAATTGTTGATATGTATAACTGATGTATTGATCAGTTGTGGACCTATGTAAATAGTTATTTGTTTGTTTTATAACCGATTTGCTTATCTATTGTTTTAAACCAAAAAAGGAAAAAAAATCTGCATCCTCTACAGGATTAAGCCTTACTTAACTGAAGATGCAAAAATAAGCATAGCCACGGCATACCTACTCCAAACTCTTCTGTATGGAGCCCCCATTCTTATCAATCTTCAAGCTACCCAAATGAACCTACTTGAGCGGTGCTATAACAAAACAACTACATTTGTAGCTAACCTGCTACAGAGGTCACATCATTGCTTGGCCTTAAACAGCTCCTCTAGTTAGAACTCCCTCACTGCTTGTCTCACTCCCAAATGAGTAACACAATCTTATCCAAAGTCTGAGAAATGCCCAGCAGTAGCCAATATTCGTCTTTGGTATATACCAAACATAAATCTACATTTCAGTGATAAAAACTTACTAAGTGTGACCAAATCCAACAATTCAGCAAGAGACTCAGTTTTCTCAAGCCATGCCTCCAAAATATGGAATAACATTCCACTCCTTCTGAGACTAGACACTAAACTAAAATCCTTTAAACAGAATCTAAAGCAACATCTAATGGATACTTATTCACTGTCTTGCTCTGTCCTCAGCTTGATTAATGTACTTTCTCTTTCAGCTCTTTTAACTCTGTCTAATCTCTCCCAATATTACTAAATTCTATCTACTCTAAATCTGTTATATTTGGTCCTGATCTTACTCTACTCCCAGCCAGAATAATAAAGGTCTTTCCTCATTATTACCATAGCTATATCTTTCCTACATAATTAATATCAAGTGAGCCAAATATGTAATGTGAATCATTGCACCTTTGCCCTTTCCCAACTATGCCTAACTTAACTATGATATGATGTGTTCTGCCTATGTAATTAACCTAAGCACTAGTTTGCAGTGCTTAGGTGTATGTTGTTAAGCCTCACTTAATTCTTCATTGCTCATGTATATTGTACATTATATTACTGAACCTAAAGTGAAGCTTTTCTCCATGGACAACTGCTGAAAAGGGGCACAACCTAGTCACACCATCCTGGAAAACAAATGAAAAAAAAAAAATAAATAAATAAATATATATATATATATATATATATATATATATATATATATATATATATATATATATATATTATTGTAGGATCACAGCTCCAATACCACTCTGACTAGCATCTAACTGGAACATGGCAAGATCATTCACTTGATACTAATTAAACAATAGTGCTTATGTAATGAGATTCTTGACCATTTCAGAACTCCTTTATTATTTATAGTGCTACACCAGGGTATGAGTTACTCTAACAGTTTTCTTAAAGGCATACCCATTTCAGACATATTAAGAACAGACACTGAAAGATTTTGCATCACTTCATGGATCCTCTGTTAACACTTGCTTATGCTCTGGCCTTCTGCAGTTGTACAACTGATCTGATCTTTTCTGTATAGGGTTTTAGTCCCACTGACATGAGCATAGGACCCATATATTTCAGATTTCATTCTCATCCCCAATTACTTTGATTAATCCAGTTCAGGGTTATAGGGGAGCCATAAGCTATCCTAGTGTTCACTGGTAACAAGACAGTGGAATTAATCTTAAATGAGGTACCCACCTATTGTAAGACACATACACACTTGCTCACTTTCAAAGGACAAAATTCCTATGGATAATTCTGAGGAATACCAATTCACATATTGCATGTCTTTGAGATATGCAAGGAAATCCCAGCACCCAGCAAAACACACATGGACTGTTTGACTCTGTACTGTAAAGGGATGAAGCCTTAATTATGACCCAAATAACTTGTGATTAATTAGCAGCTTGAGAAGTGAAGAGGCCATATGGAATGGTAGAAGACAGAAGCCAATATTGGCTTGCCTATCCTAGTGGGAGAAAGGCAGTCTAGCCTGCTGCAGTGCTGCCACCTACTGGAGACAGTGGTGCACATCATGCAGCACTATGGCCTGAGAACATGTGTTTGGTTCTACAAGTTGTCTCCAACATGGTACAGATAGGAAGATATACACCAACAGGGAGAGATACAGCAGGCCCTTGCATCATTCACTGGAAAAAGGTTAGGAAAAAAGACATAAATATCCCCCATGGCTGCTCCATGAAGACTATCACCCCTTGATGGGGAAATAATGTAAGGTGGTAATTGTCTGGAAATAGTCATCATGCTCGGGGGTGGAAAAAAGTATACAGAAAAACACATGCACTCAAGAAGAACATGTATACTTCACAAAGAAGACACCTTAACCAAGAAATGAACTGCAGAACCAAGCACTTTGAGACAGCAACACTAACTGCTGCACATGTTGTTTTGGATATGTTATTCTTTATTTTATGTTTATTCCTACTTAGCTTACAATTATGCTCTTAATTTATTTAGCACTTATATCAGTCTCTTCTCATGCACTTTTTGTGTCTAACCTCACACTAGTTAATTTTTCCCACTGGGACCCACCGAGCGTGGTGTGATAACTCGCACCTATTTAGGACCTTCACGTAAGGTTTCTGTCCTGGAAAAGATCTCCTCACCATAGGCACAAGTAACTAACCTATAACGGGGACATTACTGAGATAGGGAATAGCAGGGAGCTCGACATAGGAGAAACAGTATATTAAGGTTTGCCTGAGCAGCTCTGGGATGTGGCTTATTCTATATTATACAATGACAGGACATTTGCATTTAGAAATGCGCACGCTGATTGGTCAGCCCAATCAGCATGCCCAATGTAAATTGAACGTATACCAATAGAAAAAAGTCTGGTCGCCTGGTCTTTTTTCTATTAATATATGCTATGGACCTTTCCAGTTTTTTTTGAGGTTTTTAAAAAAAATAATCAACTTTGAAATCCAGACAGTTCAGAGATATGAGACAGAAGGGACAGAGAAAATACAAGGAAAATCAGGTCCATTATGCAAAACTAAAGATATGTAACTGATTATTCTTGTATTTCTGCCTTGTCTCTCTCATACCTCTGAACTCTCCTGATTACAAACTTTATTTTTTTTATATATATTAAAAAAAGAAAAAGCAATGGAGATCTTCCTCTCTCCATTGCTTCCTTTACAAAGCACTGATGTACTGTGTAGGTGTAGGAATGTAAGTCCCATACGCATGCATAGTACATCAAGAAAGCCCCAGGATACCGAAAAAAGTGGAAAAATAGCACAGTGCCATTACACAAAGACATTATTTAAGAAGTAAATATTTTTTTTTCTAAATAATGTCATTGTATAATAGGAATAAGCCATGGCTAGGTGTGGATATTGCTGGTTTTACCTACACTAAGCCCTGGGTTATTGCTATAATGTCCAAAAAATCTCAGCTGACTGCTACCCAAGATGAGCAAAATCTTGAGAATGTCACTCCTTCTAGAAGGTCTAATGAGACCATTCAGGACTGCTGAGGGAATGAATGGGCTGAAGTCCTCTTAGTGGACTGAGCAAAGGAATTTGTGGGAGATGGCCTTATACTTCAACTATCTTTCATACTTGGATTTTTTTTTTAATTTAACATTTGCTTGATGGGAAAAGAGAAAGTAAATCTATGTAGTTTACCCTTTAAGTATTTAAAATTGTACCTCTCCTCCTTCACAGCATTTCCTCTTCCTTTTTCACAACCTGTCTTCGCCCTCTTGAATGGACCTGTTGACTCCTTCCTCACTATGCATCTACAACTTTTTTCTTGAAGAAGTACATTATGTAATCCAGGGAGACATTGGTCCCAAAAATCTGTTGCCCGGGCCCTCTACTTTTTCTTCTGTCTGTCAAGTTCTCATCGGTCTTTTCACAACTCCCTGACATGGTCATGTGCATCAATATACTTACTGTCTGCTCTGGTCCTAAGAGGGAGAAGCACTCTAGCTCCTTTACTCTCATTATATCCCTTATTCTCCGTCTCATGGATCTTTCTTTTGACTTTCTTCTAGATTCCCCCTCCAGCAGCCTGATGTCTCTTTCCTTGTAAGCCTCCACATATGGTCTGTCATCCTGAGGAAATGGGTCTACATCATGTGATCACAAGACCATATGATCGAGACTGAGAAGATGGAATCTCAGAACGTTGAATTGGCTTCCAGAAGATGGTATTTTTTTGGGGTTGGATGTTTTCCCTTTTTTCAATGTGGGTGTGGGGGGGGTGCAGGGGGAACTTGGCCCCATGCAAAAACAGTGCTGTCCATTTTGCTGTCTTCCAGAGGAGAAGCCAGTTCAACATTCCAAGATTCAATTTTCTCACACTCGATCATATGAAACAGACCAACATTCTGTTTGCTGCTGACATTACTCTATCACACTGCTTCTGGTGGTTCACTCTAAGTTTGATCGAAACATTCAGATCCTTTCCCTGCTGTTTCACCATCAGTCCCACTCCCCCAGCAGTTACCTCACACCAGGGCTGTTCTGGTTTATATGTAGTACTTTACATGCATTCATGCTGAAGCTCATCTTTCATGTTTCTGCTCACTTTGGTAAGCTTTCTGAATTCTTCCCTAAGCTCTTCAACCCATCCTCCTCCACTGCTATTCAAAAGAGGTTGATTCTGCTTTGTAGCCTCAGATTTGTTTGAAACAATATAATGAGGAGGGTTGCATCTCTGTTGTATCCTACTAGTTACATTTCAGATTTCTAATATCAACCCTCTCACTACATCAATCTCTATCTTACCATTCAATCATGTTGCAGATCACCTCCCCAGTCTTAGTCATTCCCAAACCCTCTTAGTTGTCCTATCAGCTTCCTGTGTGGGATAGAGTTAAAGGCCTCAACAAAGCCTAGATAGACCATGTCTACTTGTACTTTTTTTAAGTTCTCCTATAACGCACTTATAAAACTGGAGCACAACTGAGTGACATTTCTTTCTGGCCATGAGCCCATGTTGGTTGCCATCCTGAAGACTACTGCCCTCTAAAACTGTTAGCAGCTACTGCTTCAGGATATGCAACATGGCCCGTCCTACAAATGCAGTTAAGTTAACACACTACAGTTTCCTAGATCTTTATTGCTCACCTCTTTGTACAAGGGTACCACACTTGATGATTTGCAGTCCTCTTCTGCAATAGGTAGTGATCTGTTAAAGATCTCTGTCAGGAAGTCTACAGCATAGCACTTAGATTTCAGAGGACTCTGGGAAGCCCATCTTGTCCTTGCGGTTCTTCATAAGGACAACCAGGTCTCTCTCCACCTTTTTCCCTCCATATAATTGTGTCTGCCCACTGCCCTTCTCATTCTGCCCTACTTCCTTCCCAGCACAGAAGCCCTCCCATGCTTCCCTTTTGAATACTTGAAACAAAGTATACATTCTGTAACTCTTCTTCTTCCCAGTCTTCTGTAATCTCACTCCCACCATGCTCTTAGTTGGACATGTTATATTTAGACATTCCCTTTTTCTGATATGTCAGACAAAGCCCTTGGTTCTTTTCTTGATCCTGTCTGCTAAGTCCTTTTCAATATTCACTTTTGCTGCCCTCATAATCTATGATGCTCTTTGAATAGCCACATTATTAGTGTTGCCTTCACCTCCCCATGCTTCATTTCGACCTTTGCAGGTGCATCTTTTGTCCTAAAAGCTATCCCTCACTTTTCCATGTAGTCATATCATCTTTCTTCTCTTTTTGTCTTTCTTGCCTGTTTCTCATACCATTGTCCATAGCCCTGAGACTCAATCCCTGACCTATTTCATAGTTCATACTTCATAGCTGAGCACTTTCTCAATTGTCCCCCAGGATCCCAACTCATTCTTAATCCTCTCTCTAATACAACACAGGGCATTCTCTTCACAGCTGACACAGTCATCTTTGTCTTGGTATTCTTACCCTCTCCCTTGCTGTAAATCGCACAGTCACATGACCACAATTATTGGCTAGGTTTGTAAAGGCTCTTGTGTCATTAGCTTAGTATCACCTATGAACTGTTGGTAAATGGTACCTTAACCTGGACATCCATGAGTTCCTCTGTATTCCTCAGGACCACAACCAGACTTCTAGCCCTTATTGGATAGTCCTACACCAGCTGAATGAACCACTATGGTTCAAGACCACGAGCAACTCTCTCTTTGTATATCCATCCATCCAAAAAACCCTTTTCCCACTTTTGCACATGGGGTTGGGGTGTCACTTTAACAGTGACAATCATCAACAGCCAAGGTTCACACCACCGGGTGGCTTACCTTGCTGCAGACTCTCTGCATACACACACACACACACACACACACACACACACACACACACACACACACACACACACACACACACACACACATACACACACACACACACATATGGAATTTGCTTCTGTGCATTCAAATCCCACTAAAGTATTACTTTCTTTCTTTCTTCTACCCCATTTCTTTATTATCTCCAACAGTGTTGTGTTTTTCTCCCTTAATATGTGTGGGGTGTGATACATTGCACCAGCTCTACCATCCCTTTTTCTACACTGACATGACATTTAACCTAGATTCTGACATTCCCTGCCCATTGTCCCAATCTTGGTGTGGTATTCTTTTTTCTCTGTGACCTCATATAAGATACCCTCCTTTACATAAATTGTCACTACATCTCCTTGTCTGTCATTTCTGAATAACTTGCTCTCATGCACTCCAGTGTCAGATCTCTTGTCATATGCTTCTGTGATATCAGCAATATCTACTCCTCCTTGCATCACTGCTTGCAGATCCCTACACAGACTCCTTGTGTACACAGTAATATTACCCAGCATGCTCTGCTGTTCCATAGTGTGTGTATATTTGTTTACTTCTCTGATATGCTCTACTTCTTTTTTCAAATTCAGTCAACTGCCTGAGTACCTTCCTCATTCACTGCTTCTGTCACAGTCATTCCCCTTTCCAGCTTATGACTACTGAGATGTACTTTTCTAACTTTGCACTAAAAATCACTGCTTCTTCTAGGTAAAATAAAACTTGTCCCTTTCACAAAGCTGCTCTCCAAAGTATTCCCCATCCTCCTACTAGTCCTAAGCTATTTTCCACTGTCTACTGACAAAGCCAGTCATTATATTCCCTAATCCTATCTTCAAACAGTGTGCTGATTGCTAGTACAGATAACACCTTCTAAGAAAGCTACTCCCAACTAGATTTTCTGTCACCTCTCGGCCACTTCCCTGGCCCTCTGACAGGTCACTGTTATCTAAATGTACCGTAAAACTTATCCAATCTCTTGCTTGCCAATCACTTTGGTGATCTCCTCCCACTTCTTACTAAGTCTAAACACCCAGACCAGTTTTACTGAAATCTGGTTTCTCCATTCTTGCTTTCCTACACTCTTAATGCCTTTTATGTGTGAGCCTTCAATCATCAAATCTTTTTCCCTGTGTCCACACTGACTCTCATATTCTTTATTTCCTGCTCCAAGTCATTATCTCTTCTTTCTCTGTCTATCCTCTACAACCTTCACTCTCGGCCCTTTTCACCGTGTTGGCTACTTCCTTTCCTTTGCTGCATCTAATCTACTTTTCATCACTTCTATCAGCTCTATTTTTTCTGCCTATTTCACCCATTGATTCTCAGATCTGACTTAGTGTTCCCTCCCCACTAAATTTCTACCTGCTTTCCTTGATGCTGTCCCACTTTTATTACTTGTTCCTCTTCTTTTCACCTGTCCTTTCCCCTGCCTTCTTTCTTCTTGTCTACCCATTTGTGGCTGCATCTACCACTTTCTCCCTTCAGTTTTTAGTTGCCACGTCACTTACCCTTCTCACTGACAATTTCTGTCTCAGTATTTCAATAGCAACATTTCAAGGTTATCCCAACCACTCAAAGTCTTAGTATGATTTATAGATGTTATTCTGATCACTTCTTTCTCAGTTTTACATAGTATTACCGTTAAATTAAAAAATTCTTTGAAAGTAGAAACTGAATTCCATTTCAAATTTTTTGTAATAACTTTTCTAGCAACTGCGAGGAGAGCCCAAAACCGTTTTTGTTGTTTGACTTTTACAGATACAGGAAGTGGAACATTCATTAGTATTATTGATCTAATTAAAGAACAATTATACCATTTTTCCCTTAAAAACATACTTATCTGTTCCGCATACACATTCATGTTTTCACAATCCAGAAACATGTGTCCAATTAGCTTTTACATCTTTACTACATCTCCAATAAACTGAAGAATTCATTTTACTAAACTTAGTGACTGTATAAGGAGTAACAAACATTATTTGTATATATTTCCACATAAAAACTTTCCAGTATAAACTTGAAGAAGTTTGGCTAACTGATTTCAGTAACAAAGTTTTATTCTTACCGTCTACTAAGTCATTTAATCCACTAGTATCTAAAAAGTTCCAGAATTTTTCATCAAAATTATTATTATTATTTATAATTAACTTATATAACTTGGACAAACTTCCTTCTAGGTCAATCTACCTTCGATGATAGCCTTCATATATTCATATAACGGGGGACTAGTATTCTATTCCTCTTCATTCATTTTATCTACAAATTCATTTTATTTTTTACTGATGGATAATATTAACGGGTTAGCAGATTCATCCAACTTATAATTTTTCATTAAATAATCTGGTGACTTAGCTTTTCCTTTCTCAAAGCAATCAGAGCATACTACTAATCCATTCCTTTTTAGTAAATACATTGTAACATTGTTCTGAGTTCCATAAATCTAGAGGAGGTGTGTGCAAAGGGAAAGGACAAAAATTTCCATTTTGATATTAATGGATTTTTAAAAACATATTTGTTAACTGTTTTAAGAACTGACTTCATACATGCAAAGTCTAAAGATTTAAATGAATTTCCTTCTAAGGTAAATTTTAATAACCAGATGAAAGGATTGTTACATATTTCTAAGTTATCATATTTAATAAACTTATAATAATCTGCTCCTGGATGGTTTTCCATTGACTAATGTAAGTTGAGTCTATCCAAAGTATAATAGACAGTTAAAATTTGCAGCAATAAAACAAGATTCTACAACTGGGAAGCTAATACCACCATACTCCCATAATCATATATTATTTCTGTAAGCAATTCTCACCTTTTTAGGATTCCATAAGAATGAAGTTAACATTTTTTCCATTTTCTTTAAAAGTTTTTTGTCAGGTATTAAAGCTGTTGAATGCAATACACACACACACATAAACACAAACACACACACACACACACATATATATATATATATATATATATATGTAATATAAGTAATATGATCACTTTAATAAGTATTAACCTATCCTTAAAAGTAAAAAAAAAAATCATTCCACTTTTTTAATATAAAGTAACACTTTAATTATTTTTTCAAAATTATTCACATCTTGATAAACCTTTATTTCTAAATATTTTAATTCTATTTCTTCCCAATTATATTTATATTTATCTTTAAACTTACTATCTAGTAGCTAATGTAACACTAAAGTTTCAGTTTCATAATCACTAAATCTCAGCAGCGATACTTCTCGAAACTTTTCCTCATCTATTTGTTTGACTAAATAATTCAAATCTCCTGTAGTTAGTAAAATATGATCTGCAAAAAGCTGTATTTTAGATTGCCAAGCCATGTTAACTGAGAATCCATTATTTTTTTTTTTTATTGCTTATTATAATATTAGCTAAGGGTTCGATAACGAATGCAAACAGTATAGGGAACAATGGGGCACCCTTGCTTTGTGGCTTTGTTTAAAATTAATCCTTTGGAAATGTAATCCAATTTTTTTTAATTTTTTTTGCGATTTTGTGATCCAATTTTAACATATGTTTTGGAGTCTCTGTACAGGTTTTCTAATAACACAATAAACTGTTCTGGAAACGCAAATGTTTCTAAAGTTTTAAACAATTAGTTCCAATCTACAGAATCATACGCTCTCTTGATATGTAAACTAATTAGGGCCAATTTCTTGTTCATTCCTTTTGCGAAATCTAAGATAGTTACTACCCTTTTTATATTATCATACTTTAATCTATTGACTATACATCCTGTTTGATCTTTATTAATTAATTTACTATATTTCTTAATCTTGTAGTGAAAATGGAAGTAAATATTTTATATTCTACATTTAATAATGAAATTATCCAAAGGCAGGCGTCCTGTCTGGAGGACCCCAGCCATAAACAAACTATACAATAGAAGGAAGAAGCTACTACCTGATAGAGCAAAATCCCAAAAAGGGAAGGCATCTCTGATCAGTATTAGCAAAAAACTACGGGCACTCATAAAATCGTCTTAGGCCAGCTTCGAGAGAAAAATTGCACAGGACACTAAGGATAATCACAAGGCTTTCTTTAGTTATGTTAGGAACCTGGGTGGGAATTCCCAGATATGCTCATAATTAGTCCAAAATGACAAAAAATACACTGAACCCACAGACAGTGCCAACATCCTAGCTGACAGGTTCAGCGCAAACTCCCCCCCCCCCACCAAAAGGGCAAATATCTATCCCAGCAAATTGCTGCCCCCCTGACATCTCAGATGCTCAGGTAAGAGCCGCCCTCTCCAAAGCAAAAAACACAGCATCAATGGGACCAGATGGTGTCCCGGGCTGCGTCCTACATGAACTCCAAGAAGAGCTAAACCCAAACATAAAACTACTGTTCAATCTCAGCCTTACTACAGGATATGTACCCAAAGAGTGGCGTACAGCAACAGTGGTCCCTCTCCACAAAGGTGGTGCCTCAACGGATCCTGGAAACTATCGCCCCATAAGCCTGACTAGCTTGGTCTGCAAAGCTATGGAAAGGATCATCATGGACCTCATAAATAAAGATATTGGGGACCTACAGACACTGGATCCTACCCAGTTCAGCTTTGTTAAGGGCAGATCCTGCCTCTTAAACCTGGTCGATTTCTTTGAAACAGTCACCAAGGCCATTGACGAGGGGAAGGTGGTCCACACAGCCTACCTGGACCTCGCAAAAGCCTTCGATACAATACCCCACTCTGGTATTATAGATAAGCTCACCAGCTTAAATATAAACCCCTATGTCACTAGATGGGTTGCAAACTGGCTCAAGGACAGAACCCACATGGTTAGAATTGCTGGAGCCATGTCAGACTCCAAACCAGTTACAAGTGGCATCCCACAAGGCTCAGTCTTGGGACCTCTCTTGTTCGGTATATATTTCTCTGACGTACAGGCCAACACGGAAGGACTGTGGCTGACCAAGTTCGCAGATGACTGCAAACTAGGCGCCATAATCGACTCTCCAGCCAACACAAGCATCCTACAAAAGGGCCTCATAGAAACAGACAACTGGTGCCAGAGCCATGGCCTCAAGCTAAATGCCAAAAAGTGTATAGTCATCCCCTTTTGCAAAAACAAAGTGCCCACAAATTACCACATAGGTGGTAATCCATTAAGTACGGAAGAATTAATTAGGGACCTGGGGACCCAAGTTGATAGCAATCTCTCATTTGAAAACCACGTGGCCAAAGTGGTTAGAAAAACATTTTATATAGCCCACCTAGTCATGAAGGGATTCACATCTAGATCATGGGAGGTCATCGTGCCTCTTTACTCATCCCTCATCAGGCCCATAATTGAGTACAATGCCCCTTTTGGGATGTACCTTACCAGACACCTGCAGCAACTGGAAAGACCCCAAAAGTACCTCACTAAGAGGATCAAAGGGCTCAAACAGATGCCATTTGCTGCCCGGTTAAAGAAACACCAGCTCTACTGAGTGGCATACCGCCTGCTCAGAGGCGATCTGTGCCTGACGTATAAAGCCATGTCCAACCCAGAATTAATGGACATGCTGCACCTCAGAAAATCCAAATCCCATCGAGCTACGCGCTCGAGAGACTTGAACCTCAGCACTGAAATAAATAGGACATGCTGGAGGGACAGATTCATAACCCAGAGGCTCCCTTCACTCTGGAATAAAATCCCAGTCCAGGTTAGGCAGAGTCCCTCATTGACTCTCTTCAAGAGGAATCTTGATGAGTGGATGGGAGATCGTAGGTTTACCCCGGGTATCACTTCTGTGTCACTGTTAGACAGAGGCACAGTATACTAACCTCGAAAAAGGGCATAGCAAAATTAATTTAAAATGGGTGGCGAAAGCCAAACACACTCTAGCTAGGCTTATAAATGCCCTAGGGCAGATAGCCTAGTATGAACCTATGAAATAGGTTTATATGAGGAAACTAACTTATTATCCTTTCCTTGTTTAAGAATAGGTGAGATTACAGAAAAGGTCCACGAGGGAAAATTATTTTGTCACTCTTAATTATCCTGAAAACATTGTTCAGCAATTCTAAAATATTTAAAGGAAGCAGACTATATAATTCCATACTTAAACTAAGAAGTACGATAATTCCACAGAAAAGACCACTAACCAATGAAATATCCTGAAAACTGTCTTTAATAGACGTGACAACAATAAAAACGAACAGCAATCCAATTCAAAACGAGCGCTTTCGCCTGGTTAATACCAGGCTTTATCAAGATCGTATTGGAACCCAATACTATATATAATCATTTGCTGGTCACCTGACCCTCTGTGATGCTGTAGTCCTCACAACTCGATATGTCTATCTCACAGGCCAGGACATATCGAGTTGTGAGGACTACAGCATCACAGAGGGTCAGGTGACCAGCAAATGATTATATATAGTATTGGGTTCTTCCAACGATCTTGATAAAGCCTGGTATTAACCAGGCGAAAGCACTCGTTTTGAATTGGATTGCTGTTCGTTTTTATTGTTGTCACGTCTATTAAAGACAGTTTTCAGGATATTTCGTTGGTTGGTGGTCTTTTCTGTGGAATTATCGTACTTCTTGGTTTTGTGACTTACCATACTTAAACTATTTAACTCTGGAGCTTTACCATTTTTTTCCCTTTTTTAAAGCTTTTTTAATCTCTATCACGGTAATAGGCTTATTCAACAGAGATATTTGTTGGTCATTAAGTTTATTAGTAACATTCTTCTTTAAATGCTTGTCATTTTTGTAATCACCAGGATTATTTTTATCTCTATTAAGATCCTCATGGAATTTTTTAAAAATATTAATATTTCCTCTATGTCTAAAGTAAGCTTATTAGTGTAAGTATTTCAGGTATTATTGATTTGTGCCTTTTTGCTTAACATCTTACTTCTATTAGCTAATCTTAGACTTTTTGAAGTAATCACATAACTGTGTAATTTTATTTTTTCTAAAGCTATCTCCACTTTATGTACTAAATCTGTATGATATTTTGACATTAACTTTTTAATGACTTCAGTACTAATTTCTTAGTTTGTTGTTTAAAAATAGCTTTGTCTATTTTATATTGCATTTCTAACAACTCTTTATCCCACTCTTTCATTTTATTACTAGTCCATCTTCTCATTCTATCTTTAATATTATTTTTTAAGGAGTCCCATAATATGACTTTACTAACCTGACCGTTATCGTTCAAAGATAAAAAAATTCTTGATTTGTTCCTTAAGTTAACTCTTAAATTCTTTTAATTTCATTATATATATATATATATATATATATATATATATATATATATATATATATATATATATAAAATTCTATAAATAATCTAAAATGTTCTTACCTAGTGCATTATGATCAGATAAAGGACAATGAATAGTTTTATAATAATTCACTTTATTAAGTAAATCTGTAGAGGCATAAAACCTATCAATTCTAGTTTGCGTCCCATGTGCATAAGAATAATGAGTGAAGAACAATGACTTTTCTTCTGTTTTTACTGTTAAATCAACTAAATTACTATTAATTCATCTGTTTAGTGCTTTAGGTGATGCCAGAATTTTAGCTTTTTTTCTGTTCACTTGTATCTTCTGTAAAACATAAGCAGTAAAAATCCCCTGCTAAGATTAAAGTACAATTCCAATGACTTTGTAGTATGTTTAAATGATCTTTAGCCACTCTTGCACCTATTCCAGGGAACTAATAAAATTAGGTAGTATATAGATTTTGCCATTATATTTAATTATTAAAAAATGTATACACTCCTTTTGGAGCATTAATGGATGCCATGACCTTAGGCATTACAGTAGATTTTCTCCAAAGTACAGCAGTTCTGCTTCTGTTTTTGTTAAAAGAAGCAGATGATAGCATTTCATAACGTAAGTTATTTAATTGTTGTATATCTGTCTCGAAGGAATATAATGTTTCCTCTAATTTTAGATATCTCATTAAAGATTTATTTTTGTTGCCATTATTTAATCCATTTACATTAACAGATTATAGATTAAAACTATCTGTACTGTGTATTTAAAAGATTTATTTTAACTCATTAACTCTGAGTACCCTCACGTGGCGCCTCTGTGCTTAAATCTGAGCGCTCTCTGAGGTGCTGGGAATTTTATGCTGTTACACTCGAGTGCCTTCCACAAGTGTGAATAACTTTTTTTCTCATGTTTTAGCTCCACTGTTAAAAAATAAGTTGAAAAAGTACCTGAACTTTGTAAGTTACCTTCTCAACTTATTTTTCAGCATACAGTTGCCAGATGGTCGTATTTGAATTTTTTGAGAAAATTGGTTTGCTATGCACCTTGTATCTTCTTTCGATCACAGTAAGCCGATTATGTACGCAAATGTGTCTCACTTTGAAATTGCTCCATTATGTCTCTTTTTGTACTTGCTTATTTCATACATTTACCCCCTGTTATATATTTCTTGTGAGTACTGACCCAAACAACCTGTCTGAAAAGCAGAAATTATTTTGTCTGGAAATCAAAAGTACTTTAGTGCGATAGCTGACTATACAAATAAACTGGTATACATGTACTGAAAAACGGTCCCTAATTCTTTCAAATGTCCCTGACTTTGCTTAAGATTTTTGCTTGCCTTTTGTGGCAAATCTGTGAAAATAGGTTTTTGTAAGAGAAAATGCTGTAATGGCCGAATGCCGGTACTGTTTCCGTATTTGCAGTTGCGGTTGTGCCCCTTTTTTTTTTAAATCAATAAAGGAGAGAGTAGAAGTATATGATGCATATTGCAGTGAAGGAAATAACTGTAAAATAATTTTTGATTTTAAAGTAAAAAGTCAGTGATGCTTAATAAAAGTTAAAATAACAACTTCACTTGAGCTGAAACAGGTAAGGCTTCATCTGTCTCATTAGAAGAGGGTTCCTGTTAAAGATTTGAGGATTATAACTGCAATACTTTCAACTGCAAAATTTTGTGTGTGATTTTTGCTTGCCTTTTGTGGAAAAACTCTGAATATTACACTCAGTAAAGGCAGGTATTAGAACATTACAGGTTTTTGTGACCGTAACGGCTGAATGCCGGTACTGTTTCCATATTTGCTTTTGCGGTTGAGCTTTTTTTTAATCACACAATGAAACAGCAGAAATGACTTGCATATCATAGTGAAGGAAATACCTTTAAATGGATTTTCCATTTTAAAGGAAAAAAGCAGCGATGCTTACTTAATACAAGTTAAAATAACAACTTTGCTTGAACTGAAGCAGGTAAGGCTTCATCTGCCTCTTCAGAAAGGGATTCCTGTTAAAGATTTGAGGATTGTAACTGCAGTCCTTTTGAACTGTAACATTTCGTGTGTGATTTCATTGAAGGACTACTGTGAACCTAACCTATGTTAGAGTATTACTTCTCCAAGGCACATGGATATATAAGAAGTATCAGTGTAGAAGGATAGCCCCCCCCCCATTTAGGGTGTGCTAGTGACTTGTCCTCTGCATTAAACACTTAAATGTGTAAAAGGGACTTCATGAAGTCACTGTTATGAGTGTTCATTCACACATACATTTTTGTAGTTTCAGGACTTGCATTAATGTGTGAACATCTGATAGGAATCATTAGAAGTGCATGCTTGCATAAATATTTATGAAGTTCTGATGACCTGAATAAGAAGTTTGACTAGCACAGTGATATACAGGTTATCATTGTTGCTTCACAGCCCTTAATTATCTGGTTTGATTCTCACCTGGTGTTCCTGCCCTTGAGTGTCAACATATCCTCCCTGTGTCTGCATGGCCTTTGCCTTGGTCTCCAGTTTCCTCACATTTCCTAAAATATGTCAGTATGCTCTAAATTGTCCATAAGTGTGTGCTTGTGTGTGTGTCTTTCTGTCTGCATATATGTAGGTATTTAAGTATATCTGTGTGTGTGTGTGTGTGTGTGTGTGTGTGTGTGTGTGTGTGTGTGTGTGTGTGTGTGTATCTTTCTGTTTGTATATATGTAGGTATTTATGTATATCTGTGTGTGTGTGTGTGTGTCTTTCTGTCTGTATATATGTAGGTATTTATGTATGTGTGTGTGTGTGTGTGTGTGTGTGTGTCTTTCTGTTTGTATATATGTAGGTATTTATGTATATCTGTGCGTGTGTGTGTGTGTGTGTCTTTCTGTCTGTATATACGTAGGTATTTATGTATATCTCTGTGTGTGTGTGTGTGTGTGTGTCTTTCTGTATATATATATATATATATATATTTATATTTATATATATCTGTGTATGGGTGTGTTTGTGTTTTAGTGTGTGTGTGTGTGTGTGTGTATGTGTGCGCGTGTGTCTTTCTGTCTGTATATATGTAGGTATTTATGTAATTTATGTATATCTGTGTGTGTGTGTGTGTGTGTGTCTTTCTGTCTGTATATATGTAGGTATTTATGTATATCTCTGTGTGTGTGTGTCTTTCTGTTTGTATACATGTAGGTATTTATGTATATCTGTGTTTGTGTGTGTGTGTGTGTCTTTCTGTCTGTATATATGTAGGTATTTATGTATATGTGTGTGTGTGTGTGTGTGTGTGTGTGTCTTTCTGTCTGTATATATGTAGGTATTTATGTATATCTCTGTGTGTGTGTGTCTTTCTGTTTGTATACATGTAGGTATTTATGTATATCTGTGTTTGTGTGTGTGTGTGTGTGTGTGTCTTTCTGTCTGTATATATGTAGGTATTTATGTATATCTGTATCTGAGTGTGTGTGTGTGTGTGTGTGTGTGTGTGTGTGTGTGTGTGTGTGTGTGTTCAGCATGTGATTGTCTTATACTCATTGTTGTGTGTGTGTATGTGTGTTTCAGCATGTGATTATCTTATACCCATTCTTTGCTGGAATAAGTATAACTCTAAACGTGAATAGGATAAAATGTGCGAATGAATAAAAAGAGATTTATTTCTTTAACATATATCTTTACCTTACTACATCATTGAATCCCTTCACACTTCTTTCCTGTCCAGCTTCTTTCCTTCTTCTCTTTTTTCACTTCCATATTTAACCTTATCTTTCTGTTTTCATCCTATTTTTTTCTTTTACATTCGGTCTTGCTGACCTCTGAGATGTGAAATATTTCCAAACAAGACTCATTAAAATAAAACATATTTGGGTGGGTAAAATAAAAAAAAATTGGCAGTAATGGTTACCAAACTAAACATTTGGACTTCAGCATTTATTTTATTTATTTATTTATTTACATTTGTTGACCGGGATTGTCTGACTGAGCTGAACAGCCCTTTTTCAGCAGAGGGCTGGGAAGAAAAGCTCCAACATATTACACAATTTTCATTATAAATTAGCATTAAACAGCAATGTTACAGGATTATTACAAGGCATTAAGTAGCAATACAATGTTATACAGTGTCAATAATCAGGAGTATAGCATAACTATTTCAAGATGTATAAAAATAAATATGTCATTAAGATGAGTATAGGTTTTGGGGTAAGTGGTTAAAAAAAAAACAATTTTATCATGATGTAGTTGCATGAAGGCAAGACAATTACAATAGAATGTTTCTCTGAGGCGATTTGCTTAATAGGTTTTAGAAGAGAGTAGAAAGAGTAGTCAGGATAGATTTTTTTTTTCCCAAAATCTCTTTATTTCAATTTTCTTTTTTCAAATAATAACAACAATATGGTAACTCAAAAACACAAATAAACAATACAAATACCTATCTAAAGAAAACAGACAATCTCGTTCCGAGAAAATTATACACATATATACATATATATATATATATATATATATATATACACAAGAAGTCACTACGTCAAGTAAAGTATGAGAATTCTTATGTTCATTTGGTCTCATAAGGGATAGTTAGAATGGGGATAGTCTATATATACAGTAAAAATAGAAATGTAACCATTTATTTGTATGTTTAGGGAAAATATCTAGTTACACATATACTAAGAGAAGGGAGAAGATGTAAGAAAGACTGGTTATACTACATTCATTTCTCATTTAAAGGTTAGCTTTTCATGACAATTTGTAGGCAAATCTTATTTGTCAAGAATTATATCTAGCAAGTAACCCCAATATTTTTGATAATAGCGTTTGTTTTTTTGTTTTTGAATAAATTAATTTGTGAGATGAGATATTTGCTAGCAAGATTGCTAAAATGTTCCCATGTAATTGGTGACATGTCATTCCAATTCTTTGTAATAAAGAATTTAATAAGGGCACACATCGTAATAAAAACATGTTTTAATATTTTTGGGAGTTGATTGATATTAATGTACAATATATCTGTCTCCCAAGTAAGGGTTGATTTTTCATATCCCATCTTCTCTAATCTTACTCTCAAGGAACACCATAAGTTGTGTATCTTAGTACAGTTCCACATGACATGTAAAATATCAGCTGTTTGATCCGGACAATGGGGACATATGGGCAAAAAGTTAGGATTGAATTTATTTAATTTAGATAAGGTATAATATAGATTGTTATTTACCATAATTTGTGTATATAACAGCTTCTTGAAAGGAATAAATTTGATTGTATTTTCAATGGCTAATTTCTTATTTTCTTTACTCAGTCATTGATTTTTCGTTTGCCACTAGTTTGAAAATAATAAAGAATTCTGATGTTTTGCACTCATTACAATTTTATAAGTCCTAGAAATTGTTCTCCCTTTAATCGCAAGATTTTCAAGTATTAATTTAACTAAATCTATGTTCTGTAAGTCAGTGTGTATTTGTGAGAATTTAGCATTTATAAGATGATGAAGTTGGTTAAGGAAAATACTATATTTCATAGGAAGTTTGAGTTCAAGTCTCATTTTCCCCGTGTTAGAGTCTTTCCATTGGTCTACATCCCATATTGTGTAGTTTTTTATCAGGGGGTAGTTTGTTAGATTTACTGGTTTATTATTTATTAGTAAATTAGGATTTATGTGTAACAGTTGTATAAGAGCAAAAGCGTCAGCTAATTGCAATAATTTAAATAGTTTCTGAGTTGTAAGAATCATGTTTTTAATTAGTGGGTGTAAATTCTTCGTGTATATGCTAGCTTGGTTTAAATTCAAGAATGGTAAGGATTTGATATTACAGCCAAGGGATTTCAACTGTTCATACCAGATTTTGGTCCACTGGGGTGTCCAAGTATTTATATATGAGTCATAGTTTATTATTTGTATTAGTCTGTATACAGTAATTATACTATAGTAAAGCTTAAAATCAGGTAACCCAAATCCCCCCTTATCTTTGGCGAGTACAAGTTTTGCATATTTAATTCTGGTAGATTTGGGATACCATAAGAATCTTGATATAGCTTTTTCCATGGCAAGGAAGAAGTTTTGGGGAATATTTGAAAAGGTAGCATTTAATTGAAAGAGTATTCTTGGTAAAAAAATTCATCTTGACAACACTAGCTTTTGGCAGTAGAGACATATTAATGTTCTCCCATCTATCCATATCGTTTTGAATACTAGTTCATGTAGTTAGTAGGTTAACAAGAAAAGTTTGTAATCATTTTCAAAGCTTCACCTTTTTATAATGAAATGATGATTTCTACAATGTGAAAAGTGTTGAAACATAAATTAAATGCCTTTCTGATTTTGAGAATGTGCAGGCTTTGAGTTTTCTATGACCATTGCTTTGCCACAGAAATAAACAGAAAACAAATAATTGACAATAGCTGTGTTGGTATCTAAAAGCATTATTAAAGCTTTACAGTACTGATATAACATCAAACAACATTTAATGTTAGAAGGGAAATTAACTATAACACAAAACACAAAGTAATTGGATTGTTTGGGAATATTTTATTCAAATGCAACTGAGTCAGTCAGATAAAGCATTCCATTCTGCTATGCACTGCCATCAAAATCTAAAGCAAAGAAATATGATTAGCTTTTCCAGCGTGATTGCAAAAACAAGGAATGTATATCACTGTTTTGCTTTAAAAAACGACATTTGCTACATTACCTGTACGGGTAACGTGTTTGTATTCAAATGAACTATTGGTCTTAACTCAGTCTGTAACCTTTTTATATTGAAGTTCAAAAAGTTAAAAAAACTACAACCTGCAAGGCAGTGGTAATATAGTATTTTATAGGACTAATCAGCAATATCAGACTTCTTATGTAACCAAAACAGAAATAACCTAGACATAAGAAACATGGCAGTGGATTCAAGTGAAAAATAAAATAAAGATGTCCTAGAAATGCGAAATGATCTTGACCTACATCTCCTCTCTGTCAGTCTTTGACCTTTCCTTTGCAGCCCTGATCTGGATTCTGACAAAATGATGGATAGGACCTGTTTCATGATTTATGATGCTGTTTCATAGGTTCATAGGTTCATACTAGGCTATCTGCCCTGGGGCAATTACAAGCCTAACCCGATTTTGTTTGGCTTATGCCACCCCTTGATTTGAGTATACTGTGCCCTTTTTAAGGTTTAGTTTACTGTGCCTCTAATAGTGACACGGAAGTAATCCCCGGGACAAACCTACGATCCCCCATCCACTCAACAAGATTCTTCTTGAAGAGATTCAGTGAGGTGCTCTGCCTAACATGAATTGGAATTATATTCCAGAGCGAAGGGAGCCTTTGGGTTATGAATCTGTCCCTCCAGCAAGTTCTATTTATTTCTGTGCTGAGGTTCAAAGTTCCTCAAGCGTGTGGCTCTAAGGAATCTAGATTTACTGAGGTGGAGCATGTCCATTAATTCTGGATTGGACATAGCTTTATATGTCAGGCATAGATCGCCTCGAAGTAGGCGGTATGCAACTGAGTAGAGCTGGAGTTTTTTTAACCGAGCAGCATATGGCATCTGCTTGAGTCCCTTGATCCTCCTGGTGAGGTACTTTTGGGGTCTTTGTAATTGCTGCAGGTGTCGGGTAAGGTACATCCCAAAAGGGGCATTATATTCTATGATAGGCCTGATGAGGGATGAATAAAGGGGCACGATTACCTCTCTTGATCTAGATGTGAATCCTTTCATGATGAGGTGGGCTATGTAGAAGGTCTTTCTAACCACTTTGGCAATGTGGTTGTCAAAGGAGAGATTGCTATCAACTTGGGTCCCCAGATCCCTAATTGCTTTCTCTGTACTTAATGGGTTACCACCTATGTGGTAATTTGTGGGCACATTGTTTTTGCCAAAGGGTATGAGTATACACTTTTTGGCATTTAGCTTTAGACCATGGCTCTGGCACCAGTTATCCATCTCTGTGAGATCTTTTTGAAGGATGTTTGTGTCAGCTGGAGAGTCGATTATGGTGCCCAGTTTGCAGTCATCTGCGAACTTGGTGAGCCATAGTCCTCCCACATTGGCCTGTACCTCGGAAAAGTATATACCGAACAAGAGCGGTCCCAGGACAGAACCTTGTGGGATGCCACTTGTGACCGGTTTCGAGTCTGACATGGCTCCAGCAACTCTCACTCTGTGGGTTCTGTCTTTGAGCCAGTTTGCGACCCATCTTGTGACATAGGGGTTTATATTTAAGCTGGATAGCTTATCTATGATGCCCGAGTGGGGTATTGTGTCAAATGCTTTTGCTAGGTCCAGACAGGCTGTGTGGACTACCTTCCCTTCATATTTGGGTAATGGATGGACCTTTGTGCTGTGTATGAGCCTGCTGTTTTCCCTACCTTTATTTTCATTAGTTATGTTCTTACTTCTTTTAGAATGGGCTCCCTCCATCTGCCTGTGATGTGCTGTGAACAGGTGAGCAGGTTGTGGTTGGCATCCCTTATAAAGGCTGTCTATCTTATTTATCTTTCTGTCATTCTCTTGCAACCTGATATATAGTTTCTTTGTGCCAGCTACCCAGTCACTTTCCAGAAGCCCATAGAGTGCCTCTGATGCCTTGTTCTTTGCTATTACAACTCCTCTATTACTCTCTTTGTTAGCCAATCAGTATTTTTTCCTAGCCCAGTCCGTCTTTTCTTTCTCCTACTTTTTCCTGCAGTCCTTTCTTTCTTTTGATGACCTCCTGGGCTTCTGCATTCCACCACCAGCTTTACTTATGTACCTTATGTCTGTACCAGGCTGAAACACATATCTGTTCTATAGTCTTTATGCATGCAGTTTTGAGGCACTGACATTCTTCTTCATCTGCACCTATTTCCTCTAGAGAGACCTATGTAATTCTTTGAACTCTTTATGTTTTCTATCCAGTCAACTTGCAGGTCTTCTGTTGATCACAAGAGTCTTCTTTGATCACTGCTTGCAGGTGATTGTGGCAACCAGTCATTTATGCTGTGAGATGACTGCTTCTATGGAAATAACTTTGCAATCACTGATTCCACCCCAATGCTCTTTCCTTACTAGGAGGACATTTACCTGATTTGCATGTTGGCCACTCTTGTATGTGATCTTGTGACTGTCTCTTACTGAACCGTGTGTAGGCAGCCATCGAGCTATTTGCTATGCAGAGGACCAGAATGGCATCTCCTTTATTTCTGTTGCACCGCATATGTAGACCCAGGGAGCCCTCATATCGTGTTCCGTCTGTGCTATGTGGTTTCAGCCATGTTGAACTTCAATTCATGTTGTCCTGCTTTATCCAGTAGATCCTGCAAGTGCTTTCTGAATGTGTCCTCCAGAGTGGGTCGACAATACACTGGGCACAGCAGTAAAGAGGCTTAAGAAATCTGGATAAAGCCTAAAATAAAGGGGGAACAAAGGCTCCAAAATAGGAATCAATATCAAATATTGCTCTTATAAAATTATAAAGTGGTTAATTAAATGACAGGATTTGTGCTGTTACATGACTCAACCAGATAGTTTAGATATTTCTGACTTTATTTGTGTGTTTGATTCTAATCACCGGGATGGCTCAGACAGATAACTGTTATTACTCTCACTAATTCTGGCATGGAGCAACCATATGTTTCGGACAATATTTCTGGCTAAACTACAGCGTGAGTAGTCAGTCTGAAAAGTACAAGAAGATGTGACCCATAAAGGAGATACTGGGTAATTAACAGATAAGGACATTCATTCTAGCTTTTTCCAGCTCATTGCAGTAATATACAGTCTTATCAATTCTTACAGTCATTCATGTATAGAATGTAGGTGAGAGGAGGGACCCAGTGATATAAATGTTATACTACTTTTACCGAGAGATGGTAATGACTCAGTCTTACATTACACCTGCACCAGGAATGCAATGAATGTCTGCTCAATAGGTTCTATGCAGCAATTATTACCTTTGCCTGAACATGCAGAACCTTTCAGTAATGAAATGCAAGTAATTATCACATTACTAATTTATAATATTTGCAGTTACAGTATAACATTGAGTCATTATCACTTGTCAGGTCGAACCCTCATGCAGCTGCCACTGTTATTCACATCACTCAACGCTGTCATCACATTGATGAATGCACATGCCAGATTTGGGGTTCTGTATATGTGGAGTCATGCAGAAGTCTTTCCCCCCTAGTTTTTTCTTTTCTTTTTCCCAAATGTTTGTACTGTAAGATACAGATGAAGGTATTCATTGTGGTTATATAGTTCATATTTTTGTAAATAACTGAAACTGAACATTGTACCACATAATAGATCCCTGTATCACACATTCAGTATATAGTGTTCTGCTATGCACGGATATCACAGTATATGAATTAGGTTATGAAATGTATTATTTTTTTCATATTTTGGTGAATAACTCTGGTAGGAAAGATGCCAACATGCCGAGTAAGACCTACATTTTGAAGACAGTATTAATACTTACAAGATGATATAAGAACTGTATCTGTATGCTGTACACATGTACACATATCACAGTTTATGACTTAGGTTATGAACATTTTTTTTTTTATATTTTGGTAAATAACTTTGCTAGGGAACATGTCAACATGCTACATAAGACCCTGTTTTGTAGGGGTCTATATTACATAAACGAAAATCCAAAATCGCGAACATAAAGGTCAAAAATGTAGGACCTCGAACATGCTATTGTGGGGGGTTGCACCCCCACACCTCCTGCTAAATATATATACCAACTCCGAGATCGCACTGCAGTGAGGAAAGGGCAAATATTCCAATCCTCACTGTACCACGAGCTCACAAAAAGCAGATCGAGATCCATTTCTGACCTTTAGATCGTTCGCTATTTTAAGCTTTCAGCATTCTAATAGGAACCCGTTTTGTAGGCAATATAAGTACTTACAACATGGTAAAAGAAGTGTATCTGTATGCTGTACACATGTACAGACATCACAGTTTGCTTATGACTTGGGTTATGAAAAATATGATTTTTTTCATAGTTTGGTAAATAAATTTGTTAGAGAACATGTCAACATGCTATGTAAGACCTTATTTTGAAGACAGTATAAGTACGTACAAGATAGTAAAAGAACTGTGTATATATATATATATATATATATATATATAAAATATATATATGCTGTACACATGCACAAATATCACAGTTTGTTTATGCCTTAGGTTATAAAAATGATGATATTTTTTTCATATTTTGGTTAACTTTGTTAAGAAAGATAGGAAGGTGATGAGTGAGGTAGCCTTTTGAAGCCACTAACAAAATGTACAACTTTATGTAATAATATGAATTCAGAGTATCATACATGGGCATATGTCACAGTCTGTTTGCTTTTAGGATTATGAAAATTAATATTTTTGCCATATTTCTCTGAATACATGTGCAAGGAAGTAAGACAAGGTGGGGGGGGTGAATTGTAATATTCACAACAGAACAAACAAACAAACAAACAAACAGTTTCTGCCAAAAATTACTGCTCATCTATGAGAAGGCCATGAATGAAATACTTTATTTGTTGCATTATGGGGATTGAAAGATTTCTCAATATTATGCCCATATCTCTGCGAGGGAGCATGGTAATAACATACATGATGGATCATTTTAAAGCTGACAATAAGCCACACAAAGTACAGTTTTGTACCTACCATAAATGTAGATGTCCGAGAGGAATGCATCTGCAGTCCTTACAAACGGGTTGTCCTGTCGTCAGGCAGCCCTTCGGTCGGCCGGATTCCAAAGTCTGGGTCTGGCTTCGGCTGGTGTCGCACTTCACCCGACGTCATCGCGGCAGTTCTTCGGGTATAAAGGCATCAGCCGACGCCATTTTCCTCAGTGTTTCTTGCCCCAGATGCCAGGTGCCCTCTTGGATGGCTAAATTTGGATAAATGCCAAATATTCCAAATAGAAGAGAGCAAACACACAAAATAAGCATGTATGTACATATATACAAACAAATACACCATAATAGATCCCCCCCAAGCTAGCTGAAGATTGGTAAGTACCCTAGGAGTACCTCAGAGGGGAAGGAGGGTGGGTAATCCTGACTGCAGATGCATTCCTCTCGGACATCTACATTTATGGTAGGTACAAAACTGTACTATGTCCTTCAAGGATGCATCTGCAGTCCTTACAAATGGGTAGAATACCATAGCTAGACTAGGGGAGGAGGAAATGAGAGTAGATTATGGTGTAGTTAGTATCCCTTGCAAAACAGCAGTGGCAAAACCAGCACGGGATCTAGAGTATAGAGGTAAATTATAATGCTTGGCAAATGTATGCACGGAGGTCCAAGTAGCAGCCTCTATAATGTCCTTGGTAGCCACTCCTCGTAGGAAAGCTGTGGTAGTGGCTGTAGCCCTTGTGGAGTGAGGCCTGATGTTTTCTGGAGTTTTCTTTCCATGGTAGGAGTAACAAAATCTAATGCAATTTCCTATCCATTTGGAGATTGTCTGTTTAGAAATTGGTTTTCCTTCCTTTCCTGTTGCATATGCTACCAGAAGCTGGTCAGTTTTTCTATTGTTTTTTGTCCTGTCCAGGTAGTAGCGTAATTGTCTGTGTACATCCAAGGTATGCAAGAGCTTTTCTCCCCTGTTCTGTGGATTGGGGAAGAATGTAGGAAGGTGGATAGCCTGATTTAAAGAGACTCTGGATACCACCTTAGGCATAAATGTAATTCCTCTCAGAAACTGTCTGAGCAGAGGATGCGAGAAGACAGGAGGATCCAAGCTGTATTCTGCTGAAATAGCTGATGCATGTATCTTGATGGAGGAATAGGACAGGCCTGTATGAAAGAGCTCCGCCAAGTACTCCAGGATGTTGGCTATGTTCACCAGTGTCACATCTTGACCCTTTGCAGTACTCCAGATGAGATATCTTTTCCATTTTGCTGCATAGTTCTTTCTTTTTGAAGGTCTACGAGCCTCCAAGATTATGTCTTTAACCCTTTGGGATAAATTTGGGTTAATTGCTGTTATGTAATGTTCCAGGCAGTTAGCTGCAGAGTTTTTAGGTTTGGATGCAGGATGTTGTAGTTGTTCTGTGTCAGCAGTAATGGGATCAGGGGCAGTGTCCTTATTTGTTCCCGAGACATGCTCCTCAGCAGTGGATACCAATGTTGTCTTGGCCAGTCTGGGGCTATCAGAATGATCCTCGGACGTTCCTCTTTGATCTTGAGAAGCACCTTGTGCATCAAAGGAAGTGGTGGGAATGCGTATGCTGTCAGGTTTTTCCAACTGAAGGATAGTGAGTCCACCTTCCAAGCAAGTGGGTGGTAAGTCCTTGTGCAGAATTTCTTCAACTGGTGATTGAGTGGGGATGCAAACAAGTCTATTTGTGGTAATCCCCATTCTCTTGTGATGGTTTTGAAGATGTCCGGATGCAGCATCCATTCGTGGGCATCTGTTGTAGTTCTGCTTAATATGTCTGCTAGGATGTTTTCCTTCCCTGGTACATAAATTGCCTGTAACTGAATGTTGTAGGTCAGAGCCACATCCCATAGGTCCAGTGCCAACCGGCATAGAGGGTATGAGTGTGTGCCTCCCTGTTTGTTGATATACCACATAACTGTGGTGTTGACTGTCCTTATCATCAACTGGCCTTCTTGGAGAATAGGTCTGAATGCCTGGATTGCCAATTTTACTGCCATCATTTCTTTTAGATTTATGTGCAGATGCAGCTGGTCTTGAGTCCATAGGCCTTGAATGCACTTGCCCATCATGTGTGCCCCCCAACCGAGGTCTGAGACATCTGTCGTGATGGTTTGTCTTGGTTGACTTTTGCAGAAGGGCAGTCCTGTGTTTGATTGACAGGCCCGAGCCCACCATAAGAACTCTTGCTTCAGGCATGGGATCATTGGAATTTTGGTTTCTAGGCTGTGTTCGTGCTGAGACCACAAATTCTTTAGGTACCACTGTAGCTTTCTCATATGCAGCCTGGCATGAGGGACCAGTATTATGCAGGATGCCATGAAGCCTAGAGCTTGTAGCACTTTTCTTGCAGTTAAATGGCTCTGCTTTGTTAATGCCAAGAAGTAGAGAGGAAGTTGCTCTGTCTTTTCTGTGGTTAGAAATGCCATTTGTTTTGATGTGTCCAATTCTGCACCCAGAAAGGTTATTCTTTGGGATGGAATCAGCCTTGACTTTTTTGTATTGACTGTATATCCCAGGGCTTGCAGCAGGTAGATGACTCTTTGTAAGTCTTCTGTTAGTTTGTTTTTGTTGTCCGCTTGTATTAGGCAGTCGTCCAGGTAGGGATAGATTTGAATTCCCTGAAGTCTGCAATGAGCGATTACTGATGCCAGGCATTTCGTGAACACTCTGGGCGCAGTAGATAAGCCAAAGGGCAATGCTGAGAATTGATAATGCTCTGATCCTGCAAGAAATCTGAGGTATCTTCTGCAAATTGGTCTTATGGGGACGTGCAGGTATGCCTCCTTGAGATCTAGAGTTACCAGCCAAGACTCCTTGCCCAGCATGGGAAGAAGCTGCTGTAGGGTCAGCATTTTGAATTTTGGAACAATGAGGAATGTGTTTAAAGCGGACAGGTCTAGAATAGGCCTCCATTTGTTTTCCTTTCTTGGTACCAGGAAGAGCCTGGAGTAAAATCCCTTCCCTTGCTCCGTAAATGGTACCTTTTCCACAGCTCTCATTCTTAATAATTGAGATATTTGTTTTAGAGTTTATGTCCTTTGAGAAGGTGGTAGGTTTGGCATTCCTCTCTTTCCTGGTAGTGTATGGAAATGGAACCTGTAACCTTTGTCTATAGTCTGCAAAATCCATTTTTCCTCTTGTAATGCAGTGCCAGTTTTTTGAAAATAATGTTAGCTTTCCGCCTAAGGGTGCTTCTAGTTGTTCCCTGGTAGGCGGTGCCACCGCCAAGTCACTGTGATTGAGTTGTTGTAGTGGTGGTGGCTGTATCGGTGCCTCGTTGGTTGTTACCCTGCCACTGGCGACCCCTGTAGGCACCCCTGGATTGGTTTCTGCCTCTAGAGCACCTATTCCTGCCTCTTTGTGTCTTAGAGGAGTCCGGAAAGGTCCAATTCTTGGAGGGCCAGTTCCTGCTAAACCTTGGAGGTTGAACTTGTAAGAAATCTTTGACTGTTTGCACAGATTTTGCTTTCTCTTCCATCTTTTTTAGTACCTGCTGTGCGGGGGCACCAAATAAATTGACCTTGTCCATAGGTGCATCCAAAAGCTTAGATTTGACATGGTCTACCGGTAATGCCTGTTCTTTCAACCATGCATGTCTCCTGATAACTGTGCCAGTCATGGCTGATCTAAAGGAAGCCTCCAGTGCATCATAGCCACATTTTAAAGAATGGTTACTAACTTGCTGTATGTTATGTAACATTTCTTGAATATACTTTTTATCTAAAGATTCTTCAGAGGACAGCTTTTTAGTCAACTGGTCAAGCATAAACTCTTGATATTGAATCATATGAAATTGGCAGTTCAAAGCTCTAGCTGACAAAGTAGCAGAGGTGTAAACTTTTACCCCATCTCTCTAAGGACCTGGAATCCCTTTCAGAGGGAGGGTTTTTAGAAGAAGTAGCTGCTACAGCTTTAGGGCCCTGGGAGATAGTCTCTGGATCTGCAAAAGGAGCCTTATATAAGTGGTGATGAGTGTCCGGGACCCTGTAGTACCTATCGGGCTTAGCAGGAGCCGGAGGTAAAGTATCAGGAGCAGTGCAAGCATCATTAAATGCATCATCAACAACAGATAGAACTGGAGGTATAGCTAAGGGCCTATGCTGTGGCAAGTGTAGAAAGGTCCTAAGCCTTTTTCTAGAGTCTGAGAAATCTTGGCCCTGCCACTGAAATTGTTCCCTCATAGCATGCAAGGTTTCCCCAAAGGAAAATTCCTCAGGAGGAGAGGCTGAAGGGATGGACTCCTCAGCATCGGAGTCTTTGTAAGGAGAATAAGAAGCCTCAGGAGGATCTGTATGATCTGAGTCATCAGAGGAATCATCTGTGGATACTGGCTCAGGGGGCTCTGCTCTAGGCCTCTTTTCTGGAGGAGGGAGAGAGGCCCTGTCTGGATGAGGCTGAGCTCCACGGATTAAAGAGATGAGATCCTCTGCCAAAGAAAGCATATGGGAGCTGGTGCTGGGCCTGTGAGAGGGGGGCTTGACAGGCACAGGTTTTGATGCTTTGGCTGCTTTAGCCCTGGCAAAGGCCTTAATAGACATAGTTGGAGGAGGCCTAGCAGCTCCACGTGCAGGAGTAGAAATATCTAGGGGAATGGTGTCTGATAAATCCTGAGAAATCGCAACAGAAGGTTGGATTTCAGAAGCCGTTTCTACCAGGTTAGAAGAAGCCTCGGTTGAAGGCAAGTTATCGGCTGTAGAAAGAACCGCTTGCTCGGTTTCGGCCAAAACCGAGACACTCGTGGTTTGCTTAACCGCGGTTTCGGCCGAAACCGCAGACAGCGAGTGTCGGTGCTTTTCTTTGCGTTTTTTGGAAATTTGCGTAGTCGGAGGATCCGACGGCATAATGTAAGCAAAATCGGAGCCGAAAATCTGTTCAGCAAAGTCCGAGCGACGTCTAAGCGTCCGTCGGTTAAAAGAAGCACAGGCTAGACAAGCTGCTACGTCGTGGTCTGGGCCTAAACAATGTATGCAATAGGAGTGGAAATCTTTATGAGGTATTTGTTTCCCACAAGATAAACAGTTATTAACTTTCTCTGACATCGGCTGAGGCAAGAAAGAGTCCCCAACGAGGTACTTAGCTTTATAGAAGTCTTCGAAGTAGTATTCGGTAGTAGTAATCTCTGGATCTGACCGACCGGCACTTGCGAACAGCTTCTGCTTCGGGCACCACGTGGCAAGAAAGACTGGGGAAAATGGCGTCGGCTGATGCCTTTATACCCGAAGAACTGCCGCGATGACGTCGGGTGAAGTGCGACACCAGCCGAAGCCAGACCCAGACTTTGGAATCCGGCCGACCTAAGGGCTGCCTGACGACAGGACAACCCGTTTGTAAGGACTGCAGATGCATCCTTGAAGGACATCTTATACACTGATATGTAGTCTCTGACTGTTGAAGGTGATGAAATATTTTGCTTTGTTTACTTGTCTGATTATGAGAAATATAATATTAATCATATTTCTGTGAATAGCTCAGTAAAGAAATATCACCCAATAATGGCTAAGGTATCATTTTAAAGCTGACATTCACACAAACAAATTAATTACAAGTTGCATGGGTCTTCATGGTACATTCACCAAGATATTGTGATTTATTTTGCCAAAAAGTAAATATATGCATAACATCAGCATTCCTTGGCAAATATTTAATAATGACTTAGATGCACATTAGCAACATTTATACCATTGGAAAGATCAGTATCTACTGAACAACTTTTGCGTTTACATTTTTAGTCTAGTTCTTATGGTTAAAGAGTTATGACCATTTGTTTTCTGTATGGTGTTACAAATGGATTATCTGAAAATGAGCTCAAGTTGCGCTGTTGTTTCTATGCTGGAAGTAAGAAGTCAGCATTTTCTGAGCGGCTCTGGAGTGAATGAGTTAAAAGATAATATAACACTTTTATCCTTTGAAGGCTGGGCATCAGGCTGACAACTCGGCACCATAAAAATCCACTGCCAATCATTAGCGGACCGGAGTTCCGCCATGGCAACCCCTAACAAGGAAAAGCCAAAAGACATTATCCACCATAGTATTTTAATTGTATATAAGACTGCAATGCATTACTCCAACACTAACTTAACATTACACATTTTTGAATTCTTCCTTTCTACAAATTAAACTACTAAAACTCATAAACAAAAACAAGTCTACAATTGTAACTGAATATATTACTAATCAAACTTGACCTACTATGGATATTAAAGTTCCTAGTTTGCCTGTCAAATACATAAACTACTATACTATCTCTCTACCTACCAATACCTAAAATTTAATCAAAAAACTAGCCAAAATTTACCATGGCTTACCAATAACTAATATAACATTATATATGTTAAAAACAATAAGAGACTATTAATTTAGTTATATATTTTGCCATTTAAAAATATTTCTCACATTACTACATAAAAGTTTAATAATCCTCTTCTGTTAATCACAAATATTAAACAATCCAACAAATTAAGTACTATTTACCTGTTTATGTAATAGTAGTATAAATTATCCATTAATTATTCCTAACTAAGTTGCTCATTCAACATTATTAAAACTAAATCTCTAAACAAGTAAATAAAGTGGGACCAGAAAAGATAAAGATATCTGTAAACTTACAGGTGACGTAATTTTATACTAAAATATTATACAAAAGGAAAATAAATGAGCACACACACACACACACACATATATATATATATATACATAGACATACACATACACATCATGCTAAAAGATATGTACATATTTTATAGATCTAAATCTGATAAAAGCTCTGAATTAATTTTAAAAGTATAAGTGTCTATATGTCAGAACTGTGTAACACTCAATATGATAAATATCAAAAAAATTAAAAATCCTTTTGTTTATTAAACTAATTCATAAAAATGTGTACATTATTAAGGTCAAAGAGAATGTCTTGCTATTTCTAAGCCGTCAGAAATTATAGTCTGTATTGTATTCAAAAGTTACAATGTGATAATTCAATTATCTTTCTCCCGTTCCAGCTTCAAACACATTGAAAAATCTACTTATCTTTCTATCAAAATGGATGTACTGATTCAGCAATATAACTCTCAAATTTCAGCTCTGATTTATGAAATGAGTTATTTCAGGTAGTATTAGTACTTCTAATATCAAACAACATGCAAAAAGCTACAAAGTTCGCATGACCAAGTTTCAAATTGTAGCTTTTAGGATATTTTCAAATATTTTTTATAAGATTTCCTATGTAAATTATATGAGATCTTATACCTTCACATTTCTGCCTTATGCAGGTACATGTAATGCATATCTTTCTCATAAAGCAGTTTATTTAAATATATTTGCTTTGTCTTATTTGCCCAGTAATATGCTACCTTATTCTATGCAACCTGTATTTCTAAAATCTCCCATCAAAGAGCTATTTATCAGTTCTCTATTAGAGATTACAGTATGTGTGTGTGTGTGTGTATATATATATATATATATATATATATATATATATATATATATATATATATATATCTTAACTTACTCATTCTGCTGTTTTATTAATCTTATATAGTAGACATTTTGTTCTTTGTGCATATATGTGTTACTCATAATATGTTTATTCTTCTTATTTGTTCTAGTATTACAAGCAATCTTGACTATATATAAAATAATTCCTGCTTGTTTAATTTGAATGTGTGTTTTTAGCCATTGTAAACTGCTATTCTGATCTAAGCATCACATCCTGCAGGATGTGAAAATGACAACTCAAAGCACACTAGCTGCTAATTTCCTCTGTTTCTCATTCTTCTTAATTCTTTTAAACTTTTCTAATCAATAACAAACATCTAATTTTACTTCCTTGCATTAATAGGTACAGTTAGAGCTAATAACACTACAGCATAAGCCAATAACATTCAGCAAAATGTATGCAAATAATATGTCAGCAACAACTCAATTTAAAACATTAGTGTAGATTTTGTTTCACCGATTCTTCACTTCTACGAAAAGAAAATATGTTATATTGAGTAGATTTCTCATATAAATGTACTTGGAAAAAAAGAAAAACAAAAAGAATGTTCCTTTCTGTTTTCACAGGCATCAGTTATAAAGTTTGACTGAGATTTTCTTCAGAACAACTCAAGGCGGAGGCAAGGCAAGCAAGACTCCAACATTCTGACACAACTGGAAAATTATTTCATTCTCAAGCTTTTTAAGTGTTACTTGCTTCATAAATGACACATGCTTTAAACATCGATGCCTAAAACAAATATTTTAAGTAAAGGGTAAATCCATTTTTCAGAAAATAAAAGTCCTGCAATCAGAGAACAAAGGTCCCTTGTTTTTAAGATTTTTAATTTTAGTAGCACTTTTCTAGGAATTCAGCTCACTCTCTCTCGAGGTATATACTGTTCCAATCCATTTCTTCAGTATAAGTGGATGCCTCTTCCAGTGTGTCAAACATTTTAGTTTCTTCAGAAAGAAATAATTTAATCTTTGCAGAAAACACCAAAGTGGCTTTAATATTGTTTTTTTAAGTTCCCTGATCAGTGGTATGCAGGATTTTCTTTTACTCATTACTGGAATAATCAGTGTCAAATCTAACTACATGTCCACCTATTTTAATAGGCGGACTGCATTATGCTGTTTTTAATATTTGGGCTTTATCTAAGCTAGACATAAACTTAACCATAACTGAACATGATGGTGAGTTTTCTTACTTCACAGGTGCTGTCAGTGCTCTATGTTCAATTTCAAATTATGAAGTCTCAGGTAGATTTAAAGTTTTATGTAGCCAGGTTGTTAAGAAGTTTATTATAATGTCTCTCGTAAACATTTTTTGGTATACCATAAATTCTAATATTACTTTGCCTCAGTTTACTTTCTAAATCAACAACATTATCTATGAGGCAGTTATTTTGTTTTAATAGAAATTCAGTCTGAAGCTCACCTTCAATTATTCTTCCTCCATGATCATTTAAATATAAATGGTCCATCTTCTTTCCAGTGTACTCTTTGAAATTTTCTAGGTTGGTGTCCAGTTTGCCTGTTTTAAGTAATACATCCTGCATACTAGATGTTAGTGACTGAATGTCTTATTTAACACAAGAATTCTGAGTACCACTTCTTGAATGACTCATGATGAAGTCTTTTCTCGCTTAACAAAACAGTTGAAATTCTGACAGGAAAATTACAGCTTTTGAAGAACTTGAAGGCATAAATATTTTCTCTGATTATTAGTGAATAAAATTAGCTAAGAAATATCTGCAAATTTTAATTTTTTTATTATATTTTCTGTCACAGAAAAGTTTTCATTCACAGAGTTTTCACCAGTTGCTGCCTAGAGTTAGCCATTTTGGTTATGTTCCCCTCACAATGAAACTTTTGAAGTGTGCAGTTACAGGCATACCAGTGACTGTAACTGATGTCTGCATATGTGTATAATGAATGTATGTATGGGGGAGTGCACTGTGTTTGATTGTATGTTCATTATACTGAGTGTTTAGCTTGGAGAGTAGTTATGTCAAACTACCATTTCTTCACAGGATGCCGGTGTTTCTTTTTTGGGATCTCTGCTCAGTGAGGAGTGGGATTTTGCCCTTTCTCACTGTTTTGTGATTGTGGAGTTGCTATATATAACTAACAGGGAGTGTGGGGGTGTAGGTGAGCTTGCTCCATAAAAAAAAAAAAAAAAAAAAAAAAAAAAAAAGATTTTTTTACTTGTTTGTTTAATTTTAGTTTTGTAAACACCAAGATTTGTCCTCTGTGCTCAGACAAAAATACTGCGGCTGAAAAGGTAGTTCACTTGCACTGGAAGATCAGAGGGTAGTTGGTTCTATTCTCATTCCTGGTGAAGAGGTTCATAGGTTCATAGGTTGGTACTAGGCTATCGGCCCTAGGGCCTATACAAGCCTAGCCATAACAATTCCCTGGCTATTTCTTCCCACACTATTTACTTCCCTGGACCCCTGTCTAGCAGGGCGATTGACGTGATCCCTGGGGTGAATTTCCTTTCTCCCATCCAATCAAGGTTCCTTCTGAAGACAGCCAAGGAGTCACTCTGCTTGACATGTATGGGCAGTCTATTCCAGAGTCTGGGTAGTCTCTGGGTCAGGAACCTATCCCTCCAGCATGTTTTGTTTATTGTGATGACAAGGTTTAGATCCTTGGAGCTTATAGCTCTGAGGGATTGGGATTTCTTTAAGTGTAGCATGTCCAACAGCTCTGGGTTTGACATGGCCTTATATGTTAAGCAGAGATCACCTCTGAGTAGACGATATGCAACAGAGTATAGCTGGAGTTTTTTAAGGCGGTCAGTATAGGGCATCTTCTTTAGGCCTGTGATTCTTTTAGTGAGGTATTTCTGCTGCCTTTATAGTTGTTGAGGATGTCTTGAGAGGTACATACCAAGTGCGGCATTGTATTCTATAATGGGTCTAATGAGGGATGAGTACAGTGGGACAATGACCTCCTTTTTTCTGAATGAAAAGCCCTTAGTGATGAG